>NC_052316.1:40628298-40746579 GCF_016432855.1 Salvelinus namaycush | reverse complement strand
CGTAAACTGAGTCCACACGCCACAGTATAGAACCTTGTAGTACCGCCGTGCCGTAACTGAGTCCACACGCCACAGTACAGAACCCTGTAGTACCACCGTGCCGTAACTGAGTCCACACGCCACAGTATAGAACCTTGTAGTACCGCCGTGCCGTAACTGAGTCCACACGCCACAGTATAGAACCCTGTAGTACCGCCGTGCTGTAACTGAGTCCACACGCCACAGTACAGAACTCTATAGTACCGCCGTGCTGTAACTGAGTCCACACGCCACAGTATAGAACTCTGTAGTAGATTCGATCCAGCAAGCTTTTGGTTACTAGTCCAACGGTCTAACCACTAGGCTACCCGCTGCCCCGATTACAGAGAATAAATAGTACAAAGCCAACCCAATATCATGCAGAGAGCCTGTAACAGTGGAGGCTGCTGAGGGGAGAACGGCTCATAATAACGGAGCAGGAGGAATGGCATCAAAGACCGGGAAACCCTGTGTTTGATGTATATGATACCATTCTACTGATTCCGCTCCAGTCATTACCACCAGCCCGTTCTCCCCAATAAAGGTGCCAGCAACTTCCTGTGGTGTGGCTCCAGCCAGTCCAGCTACACTACAGTATATTATGTAATCCTCCTTTCCCCCTTATGCCTAACCTTCTTGATTACTTACTTTATATTCATGTTAATGGTGGGATCCAACATATAGAAGGGGTCCACAAAGTTAGACAGCAATCACATTTATTTACATACAGTGCATTCGGAAAGTATTCAGACCACTTGACCTTTTCCACAATTTGTTACGTTACAGCCTTATTCCAAAATGTATTAAATAAATGTTTTTCTTAATCAATCTAGACACAATAACTGTCACGTTCCTGACCTGTTTTCCTTTGTCTTGTATTTATTTTAGTTGGTCAGGGCGTGAGTTGGGTGGGTTTGTCTATGGTTGATTTTCTATGTTGGGATTTTTGTGTTCGGCCTGGTATGATTCTCAATCAGAGGCAGCTGTCAATCGTTGTCCCTGATTGAGAATCATACTTAGGCAGCCTGGGTTTCACGTGTGTTTTGTGGTGTTTGTTTCCGTGTTTTTCACACACACGGTACTGTATCTGTTTTCTGCACTTCGTTTATTTGTTTTGTATTTTCAGTGTTCAGTTTTTCCGTTATAATAAATCATTCATCATGAACACTAACCACTCCGCGTATTGGTCTGTCCTTCTCCCCTCTCTCGTCCGAGGAGGAGGAATATGACGATAGCCGTTATAGAAACACCCACCACCAAAGGACCAAGCGGAGTGAAAAAGGGCAGCGACAGCAGCAGCAGAAATCCCAGGACTCCTGGACATGGGAGGAGATTTTGAACGGTGAAGGACCCTGGGCACAGGCTGGGGAGTATCGCCGCCCCAAAGCTGAGCTAGGAAGCGAAAGCTGAGCGGCGGCGATATGAGGAGGCAGCACGGCAGCGCGACAGGTACGAGAGGCAACCCCAGAATGTTTTTTGGGGGGGGGGGGGGGGCTAGAGAGGAGTGTGGCTAAGCCAGGTAGCAGACCTGAGCGCACTCCTTGTGCTTATCATAAGCAACGCGTTACTGGTCAGGCACCGTGTTATGCGGTTAAGCGCACGGTGTCGCCAGTGTGTGCCCATAGCCCGGTGCGCTATAGGGCAGCCCCCCGAAAGTGTCATGTGATGTGGGCATCCAGCCGGGGCGTATTGTGGCCTGCTCAGCGGGTCTGGTCTCCGGTACGCAGTTTCGGTCCAGGGTATCCTGCACCGGCTCTGCGTGCTGTGTCTCCGGGGCGTGGGAGGGTGCAGTGCGTCCTATGCCTACGCTCCGCTCGTACCGGGCAAATGTGGGAGTGGAGCCTAAGGGAGAGGTGCGCGTAGTAGGCATAGATCCCAGTGCTCATCCACAGCCCGGTTCAACCTGTGCTCTGCACTCTGGAGGGTACGGGCTGGAGTAGTATTCCACTGGGGGAGTGGTGCCAAGGCTGCGCACCAGAGCTCCAGTGATCCCCCACAGCCCGGTCCTTCAGGTGCCTCTTCTTAACATCAAGCCTCCTGTAGGTTCTCTCCAGCCTGGTGGGTCCTGTGGCAGCCCCACGCACCAGGCTGTCTCTCCGTCTCCTCCCTACAGGTGTGCCCGTCTGCCCAGAGCCGCCTGCACTGCCAGTCTGCCCAGAACTGCCTGCCTGCCCAGCGCTGCCTGAACTGCCTGCCTGCCCAGCGCTGTATGAGCTGCCTGCCTGCCCAGCGCTGTATGAGCTGCCTGCCTGCCCAGCGTCATCTGAGCTGCCCGTCTGTCCCGAGCCGTCAGAGCTGCCCGTCTGTCCCGAGCCGTCAGAGCTGCCCGTCTGTCCCGAGCCGTCAGAGCTGCCCGTCTGTCCCGAGCCGTCAGAGCTGCCCGTCTGTCCGAGCCGTCAGAGCTGCCCGTCTGTCCCAAGCCGCTAGAGCCGTCCGCCAGACAGGAGCAGCCAGTGCCGTCCGCCAGACAGGACAGCCAGTGCCGTCCGCCAGACAGGAGCAGCCAGTGCCGTCCGCCAGACAGGAGCAGCCAGTGCCGTCCGCCAGACAGGAGCAGCCAGTGCCGTCCGCCAGCCAGGAGCAGCCAGTGCCGTCCGCCAGCCAGGAGCAGCCAGTGCCGTCAGCCAGGATCCGCCAGAGCTGTCCAGCCAGGATCCGCCAGAGCCAGCCAGCCAGGATCCGCCAGAGCCAGCCAGCCAGGATCCGCCAGAGCCAGCCAGCCAGGATCTGCCAGAGCCAGCCAGCCAGGATCCGCCAGAGCCAGCCAGCCAGGATCCGCCAGAGCCAGCCAGCCAGGATCCGCCAGAGCCCGCCAGTCCGGTGCTGCCCCTCAGTCCGGTGCTGCCCCTCAGTCCGGTGCTGCCCCTCAGTCCGGTGCTGCCCCTCAGTCTGGTGCTGCCCCTCAGTCCGGTGCTGCCCCTCAGTCCGGTGCTGCCCCTCAGTCCGGAGCTGCCCCTCAGTCCGGAGCTGCCCCTTAGTCCGGTGCTTCGTACATGGAGGGTGGTTGTTAGGAGAAGGCCACGGGGGCGAGTAAGGAGGCGGACAAAGACATTGTAAGGTGGGGTCCACGTCCCGCGCCAGAGCCGCCACCGTGGACAGACGCCCACCCAGACCTCCCCTAGAATTATGGTGGTGCGCCCGGAGTTCGCACCTTAAGGGGGGGGTTCTGTCACGTTCCTGACCTGTTTTCCTTTGTCTTGTATTTATTTTAGTTGGTCAGGGGGCGTGAGTTGGGTGGGTTTGTCTATGGTTGATTTTCTATGTTGGGATTTTTTGTGTTCGGCCTGGTATGATTCTCAATCAGAAGCAGCTGTCAATCGTTGTCCCTGATTGAGAATCATACTTAGGCAGCCTGGGTTCACGTGTGTTTTTTTGGGTGTTTGTTTCCGTGTTTGTGTTTTTCACCACACGGTACTGTATCTGTTTTCTGCACTTCGTTTATTTGTTTTGTATTTTCAGTGTTCAGTTTTTCCGTTATAATAAATCATTCATCATGAACACTAACCACTCCGCGTATTGGTCCGATCCTTCTCGCCTCTCCTCGTCCGAGGAGGAGGAATATGACGATAGCCGTTACAATAACCCATAATGACAAAGCAAAAACAGGTTTTTAGAAATTGAAATACCACATTTAAAGTATTCAGACCCTTTGCCATGAGACTTGAAATTGAGCTCAGGTGCATCCTGTTTCCATTGATCATCCTTGAGAGTTTCTACAACTTGATTGGAGTCCACCTGTGGTAAATTCAATTGATTGTACATGATTTGTACATGAAAGGCACACACCTGTATATATCAGGTCCCACAGTTGACAGTGCATGTCTGAGCAAAAACCAAGCTATGAGGTTGAAGGGAAAAAAATATTTAATACATTTTATAATAAGGCTATAATGTAACAAAATGTGGAAAAAGTCAAGGGGTGTGAATACTTTCTGAATACACTGTAATTGGTTACTACACAGCTTTCACAAAATGCTTTCACAAAAGAGTTTTAGAGATATTAAAGTCTTAGTGGTTAAGGACATGGCTGGCTATGGTTAGAATTGACCTTTGCTGTGGTTTCCTAAACATAGAGGTTAACAGTCTAAGCTTAACATCCAGCCAAGTTAAAAAGAACAGAGAGAAAAAATCATGCATAAACAGAAACGTATTTAGATTAAACGTTGCTTGCCTGCCTTAAATTCAAATGAACAATTATCAGTTAATCGCAGGACTTTTTTCTTAGGTTGTGTTACTGATATAATGGCAGAGTAAAGGAAAGGGGTCCAGGCCCAACTCTGTGGAGCTAGTACACAGGCAGAGCAGAGCAGAATTGGGTTCAAATACTGTTTAAAATCTTACAATAATCTGCCTGGAATGCCAGGTGGGCGGGATTTGCCATTTTGGTACTAATTTATTGGCCCATTAAGCCAAGCAAGCTGATTTAAGCACAGATTAAGTATTTAGCAGGAAGTAAAGTGATAGTCACAGAGTAGAGTAGCGTTGTGGCCAGGAAACAGGACTCATCACCAGAGGCAGACCAGCTCTAGAATATAACAGAACCATTATTGCCTGGTGGGAAGAGAAGGGGTTATTTGGTTCTTTGGTTCCCTCCGTTTGCGGGGTCCGTGTGTGTAAACAAACAAGCATTTTACCAACTGGGGACATTTTGTAGGTCCCTACAAGGTCAAATGCTATTTCTTGGGGATTTAGTGTTAGGGTTAGAATTATGTCAAGGGTTAGGGTTAGGAGCTAGGGTTAGTTTTAGTGTTAGGTTTAGGAGCTAGGTTTAGGTTTTCGGGTTAAGGTTAGTATTAGGGTTAGAGTATGGGTTAGGAATAGGGGTTAGGGAAAATAGGATTTTGAATGGGACTGAACTGTTACAAGGTTAGCTGTACAAGACTGTGTGTGTGTGTGTGTGGTGTGTGGTGTGGTGTGGTGTGTGTGTGTGTGGTGTGTGTGTGTGTGTGTGTGTGTGTGTGTGTATGTGCACACATGCGTGTGTGATTGGAATAAGACCCTCTAGAGCTGCTGAGAAGAGGAGAGCAGAGCCTCCCCAATAAGAATGGCATTTCCTCTCCTTTCCCTCTGACTGCTGGACCAGCATTTGAGTTTGGCTCATCACACACACACACACACATCACACACACACACACACACATCCACACACACACACAACACACACACCACACACACAACACACCACACACACACACAACACACACACACACACACACCACACACACACACACAACACACTCCACACACACACACACACGCACGCACGCACGCACGCACGCAGCACGCACGCACACATCCATTCCACACACACACCACACATCCACACACAACACATCCACACACACACACACACACAACACACACACACACACCACACACACACACACACACACACACACACACACACACACACACACACACCACACACACACACACACATCCACACACACACACGCACGCACGCACGCACGCACGCACGCACGCACGCACGCACGCACGCACGCACACATCCATATCCCACACACACACACACACTCCACACAGAACACATCCACACACACACACACACACACACACACACACACACACACCACAACACACACACACCACAACACACACACACACACACACATCCACACACACCCACACACACATCCACACAACACACACCACACACACACCACACACACACACACACACACACACACACACACACACACACACACACACACACACACACACACACACACAGACACAGACACACATCAAATACACACTGGCATCATTAAAATAAACAGATTCATCTTATTATCTTAAAAGAGGATATTTGTGTGACTCACTAACTCACTAAACTCAATAACAAGGTCATATAAAACCGTTCTCTCTGTTCAGTTCTCCACAGGGCTTTTACTGATAAGGCATGTGGCACTGATTTCTGGAACAAATTCTCATTGAGTTATATGAAGTCATAAATGAGGGCCATCACAATTAAATGTTTCTACTCTGAAGTGGAAAATGATACAATGGCACTGGTCCTAATTGGTTCCATAGCTCTGGGTTGGCTGGGAGGAGCTTTGGTGCCCTGCACACACAGTGTTGCACACATGTTACACAGAGACGCAGGCTGTTGTCCACAGGCTGTTCTCCGCAGGCTGTTGTCGCCATGGTGATTTGTGGTTGCTATGAAGATTTGTGGTCCGGGTGTTGACGTGGTGGTGTCACCCATTGCACCCACCCATTTTGGGTGGTTCAGAATGTGGGTTAAAGACCCGCTGTTGCCTACCGGACATAAAACCATATTTGGAGTAACAAACTACCACAGCCTGTCAACAAACCAAAGCACATCTTAAATAGCAATGCCAATGTTAAATCTTACATAAGAAAATACTGTTTTATTTTTCTTTCACTTCAATGATATTTAATGTACTCTTGTCTAGCCAGATCGCTGTGAAGGCTATACAGTATATTCAAAGTGACTCAGCTAAAAAAGCCTGAGTCAAACAGTAACTGACGTTTGAGATGCTTGCTGACACTGTTAATGACGTATTGTAGAGGAGTTGAAACGGCTCAGAGCAATTTCCTACTGCTGACTGACAGCTGAGGCGGAGCAACATGAAGCCTGAATGTTTGTGTTGTCATTTGTGGCTTCAGTCCTTTTATCTGCGTGTCATTACTGATCCCGAGCCCACAGAGACTTCATTCATACACTCTTATTAAAAAGGGTTCAAAGGGATTCTTTGGCTGTCCCCATAGGAGAACCCTTCTTGGTTCCAGATAGAAATATTTTGGGTTTCAGGTAGAACCCTCTGTAGAAAGGTTTCTACCTGGATCCCAAAAGGGTTGTGTGTGTGTTTTGCATCTCCTGAGTCCCTGCTCTTTCCCATCCATCAAACATGGATGAGTGTGTTGCGTGTGTGAATCTCTGTTGTTCATCTCTAAGATGACTGTGGCAAATGGGCCAGAGAAAGGAGACATGCTTCCCTTTACAGGCCACAGAGTGTTGAACACTGAGAGGAGAGAGTGAGAGATATGGCACTGGTGAAAGACAGATGGAGAAGGTTTGTCTTGGAGAGTGAGATTGCTTTGGCAATGTTAATATATGTTTCCCATGCCAATAAAGCCCTTGAATTGAATTGAATTGAGAGAGAGAGAAAAACATCCTCCTCCCCAATAGCCATGGGTGTGTATTTTTCACCTCCCTCTCCCCTCCTAACAGTAGGACCAACAGGAGAAGCATGAGAGCTAGGTTATGAGCGTCTACAGCTCAAATCTACACACCATATTGGCTGCTGTATTTTTATTTTTTATTTCACCTTTATTTAACCAGGTAGGCTAGTTGAGAACAAGTTCTCATTATATTCTATTATATTATATATGATTATATTATATTATTATTATAGCGGGCTAGTGGCACAATGGATAACGTGTCTGACTACGGATCAGAAGATTCTAGGTTCGCTGGCTGGCTCGTGAACATTTTGCAATATTTTCTGATGAATAAAGTTGAAGAGAGAAAGGGATGGAAAGAGTGGGGAACTCAGAGGAAGTCAGTATTGAAAAACCGTCCCGTAGCTATTTCCAAATACCCCGGTATACGGTATATATGCTATACCGCCCAAGCACACCACCCTTTCCCCTTTATGACCTTCAGCCTCCCTCCACCCCTCTCTCCTCCCTGCATTCACCTCCCTCTGCCACCCCCTCCTCCCTCCTTTCCTCCCTCCCGCCCTGCCGCTCCTAACCCTACCTCACAGCCTGGTTATGACCCTCAGCTCCCTTCCCCTCCTCCCCCTGACCTCCCCCTCCTCACCATCCCTCACCCCTCAGTCTTGCTGGTCACGGGCCACTGCAGCTCAGGGCTAATGAGCCCCCAGCCCCCACCCCAGGGTCAGAACCAATCAATTAGAGTGCAGAGCTGCCAATCTGGGCCGGGGCTGAAACCCAGCTGCACAGACGGAACATTCCACAGGCAGGTGGCAGGGGTGTGTGGAGCGCGCCATGTCATGTTCATGACCAACTGAGGGGTGGGAGGAGGAGGGGGATAGTGGTAGGGTGACTAGGGGGTTGCACTTCTGTGTACTCTCTCTCTCTCTCTCTCTCTGACTCACCACACATCCCACCCTCTGTCTCTCTCTCTCACTCTCTCTGACTCACCACACATCCCACCCTCTGTCTCGTCTCCCTGTCTATCATTCCCAGGGTGTGTTTCAGTGTCGTGCTCTTTCTGATACTGGGGATATGTTTGAAGTGGTGGTTAGGTTCAATGTGTGAAATATCTTGCCCAAAAATAACCAGGCTTTTTGTATTTTAGTCTTAACTGAGCTTGTCTGGGCAGTCTGTGTTGGTTGGTTGGCAGTTGTGAAAGCAGGATCAAATGTTTCTGGTTCAACATAATTGGTCTGTAAGTTGAGTTTCAAAAGTGAATACTTTGAAATGCAACAGGATTTGGTGGCCTATAAATGCCTGTATTTTGATAGTAATTCCACAAAATGATATTTTATTAAAGAAGTGGGTTAGTTTATGTTGTAATCGAGCAATATGATGTGTAATATGTACTAAAATGCAAAGATGTCAGTTTGAAGTTCAGCCAAATAAATGGAAATCAGGATGGAAAAATAGATGTTTGATTATTGAGCCCTAATCTAGCCGTCCCAAATTACACCCTATTCCCTACATGGTGCACTACTTTTGACCAGAGCCCTTTGCTAAATGAGAGAATGAGGTAAACACTGATAAGGTTCAGCAGTGTAGGCTGGGATTGTCATGATGAATTGTTGTAACAAACACCTCCCAGGGGCTTTCAGTCAGGAAGTGAACACTTCTTTTGGCATCTCTTCATCTACTTATTTGAACTGGTGGTAAAGTATATCTATAATCTACAACACTGTGGTACAGCACTATTAGAGTTCACATATCTAGTATATCTACAACACTGTGGTACAGCACTATTACAGAGTTCACATATCTAGTATATCTATATCTACAACACTGCGGTACAGCACTATTACAGAGTTCACATATCTAGTATATCTATATCTACAACACTGTGGTACAGCACTATTACAGAGTTCACATATCTAGTATATCTATATCTACAACACTGCGGTACAGCACTATTACGGAGTTCACACATGTGTCTAGTATATCTATATCTACAACAATGTGGTACACACTATTACAGAGTTCACATATCTAGTATATCTATATCTACAACACTGTGGTACAGCACTATTACGAGTTCACATATCTAGTATATCTATATCTACAACACTGTGGTACAGCCCTATTACGGAGTTCACACACTGTCTAGTATATCTATATCTACAACACTGCGGTACAGCACTATTACAGAGTTCACATATCTAGTATATCTATATCTACAACACTGTGGTACAGCACTATTACAGAGTTCACATATCTAGTATATCTATAACTACAACACTGCGGTACAGCACTATTACAGAGTTCACATATCTAGTATATCTATATCTACAACACTGTGGTACAGCACTATTACAGAGTTCACATATCTAGTATATCTATATCTACAACACTGCGGTACAGCACTATTACGGAGTTCACACACTGTGTCTAGTATATCTATATATCTACAACACTGTGGTACAGCACTATTAGAGTTTCACATATCTAGTATATCTACAACACTGTGGTACAGCACTATTACAGAGTTCACATATCTAGTATATCTATATCTACAACACTGCGGTACAGCACTATTACAGAGTTCAATATCTAGTCTATCTATATCTACAACACTGTCGTACAGCACTATTACAGAGTTCACTATCTAGTATATCTATAACTACAACACTGCGGTACAGCACTATTACAGAGTTCACATATCTAGTATATCTATAACTACAACACTGCGGTACAGCACTATTACAGAGTTCACATATCTAGTATATCTATATCTACAACACTGTGGTACAGCACTATTACAGAGTTCACATATCTAGTATATCTATATCTACAACACTGCGGTACAGCACTATTACGGAGTTCACACACTGTGTCTAGTATATCTATATCTACAACACTGTGGTACAGCACTATTACAGAGTTCACATATCTAGTATATCTATATCTACAACACTGTGGTACAGCACTATTACAGAGTTCACATATCTAGTATATCTATATCTACAACACTGTGGTACAGCACTATTACAGAGTTCACATATCTAGTATATCTATATCTACAACACTGCGGTACAGCACTATTACAGAGTTCACATATCTAGTATATCTATATCTACAACACTGTGGTACAGCACTATTACAGAGTTCACATATCTAGTATATCTATAACTACAACACTGCGGTACAGCACTATTACAGAGTTCACATATCTAGTATATCTATATCTACAACACTGTGGTACAGCACTATTACAGAGTTCACATATCTAGTATATCTATATCTACAACACTGCGGTACAGCACTATTACGGAGTTCACACACTGTGTCTAGTATATCTATATCTACAACACTGTGGTACAGCACTATTACAGAGTTCACATATCTAGTATATCTATATCTACAACACTGTGGTACAGCACTATTACAGAGTTCACATATCTAGTATATCTATATCTACAACACTGTGGTACAGCACTATTAGAGTTCACATATCTAGTATATCTACAACACTGTGGTACAGCACTATTACAGAGTTCACATATCTAGTATATCTATATCTACAACACTGCGGTACAGCACTATTACAGAGTTCACATATCTAGTATATCTATATCTACAACACTGTGGTACAGCACTATTAGAGTTCACATATCTAGTATATCTACAACACTGTGGTACAGCACTATTACAGAGTTCACATATCTAGTATATCTATATCTACAAACACTGTGGTACAGCACTATTACAGAGTTCACATATCTAGTATATCTATATCTACAACACTGCGGTACAGCACTATTACGGAGTTCACACACTGTGTCTAGTATATCTATATCTACAACACTGTGGTACAGCACTATTACAGAGTTCACATATCTAGTATATCTATATCTACAACACTGTGGTACAGCACTATTACAGAGTTCACATATCTAGTATATCTATATCTACAACACTGCGGTACAGCACTATTACGGAGTTCACACACTGTGTCTAGTATATCTATATCTACAACACTGTGGTACAGCACTATTACAGAGTTCACATATCTAGTATATCTTTAACTACAACACTGCGGTACAGCACTATTACAGAGTTCACATATCTAGTATATCTATATCTACAACACTGTGGTACAGCACTATTAGAGTTCACATATCTAGTATATCTACAACACTGTGGTACAGCACTATTACAGAGTTCACATATCTAGTATATCTATATCTACAACACTGCGGTACAGCACTATTACAGAGTTCACATATCTAGTATATCTATATCTACAACACTGTGGTACAGCACTATTACAGAGTTCACATATCTAGTATATCTATATCTACAACACTGCGGTACAGCACTATTACGGAGTTCACACACTGTGTCTAGTATATCTATATCTACAACAATGTGGTACAGCACTATTACAGAGTTCACATATCTAGTATATCTATATCTACAACACTGTGGTACAGCACTATTACAGAGTTCACATATCTAGTATATCTATATCTACAACACTGTGGTACAGCACTATTACGGAGTTCACACACTGTGTCTAGTATATCTATATCTACAACACTGCGGTACAGCACTATTACAGAGTTCACATATCTAGTATATCTATATCTACAACACTGTGGTACAGCACTATTACAGAGTTCACATATCTAGTATATCTATAACTACAACACTGCGGTACAGCACTATTACAGAGTTCACATATCTAGTATATCTATATCTACAACACTGTGGTACAGCACTATTACAGAGTTCACATATCTAGTATATCTATATCTACAACACTGCGGTACAGCACTATTACGGAGTTCACACACTGTGTCTAGTATATCTATATCTACAACACTGTGGTACAGCACTATTAGAGTTCACATATCTAGTATATCTACAACACTGTGGTACAGCACTATTACAGAGTTCACATATCTAGTATATCTATATCTACAACACTGCGGTACAGCACTATTACAGAGTTCACATATCTAGTATATCTATATCTACAACACTGTCGTACAGCACTATTACAGAGTTCACATATCTAGTATATCTATAACTACAACACTGCGGTACAGCACTATTACAGAGTTCACATATCTAGTATATCTATAACTACAACACTGCGGTACAGCACTATTACAGAGTTCACATATCTAGTATATCTATATCTACAACACTGTGGTACAGCACTATTACAGAGTTCACATATCTAGTATATCTATATCTACAACACTGCGGTACAGCACTATTACGGAGTTCACACACTGTGTCTAGTATATCTATATCTACAACACTGTGGTACAGCACTATTACAGAGTTCACATATCTAGTATATCTATATCTACAACACTGTGGTACAGCACTATTACAGAGTTCACATATCTAGTATATCTATATCTACAACACTGTGGTACAGCACTATTACAGAGTTCACATATCTAGTATATCTATATCTACAACACTGCGGTACAGCACTATTACAGAGTTCACATATCTAGTATATCTATATCTACAACACTGTGGTACAGCACTATTACAGAGTTCACATATCTAGTATATCTATAACTACAACACTGCGGTACAGCACTATTACAGAGTTCACATATCTAGTATATCTATATCTACAACACTGTGGTACAGCACTATTACAGAGTTCACATATCTAGTATATCTATATCTACAACACTGCGGTACAGCACTATTACGGAGTTCACACACTGTGTCTAGTATATCTATATCTACAACACTGTGGTACAGCACTATTACAGAGTTCACATATCTAGTATATCTATATCTACAACACTGTGGTACAGCACTATTACAGAGTTCACATATCTAGTATATCTATATCTACAACACTGTGGTACAGCACTATTAGAGTTCACATATCTAGTATATCTACAACACTGTGGTACAGCACTATTACAGAGTTCACATATCTAGTATATCTATATCTACAACACTGCGGTACAGCACTATTACAGAGTTCACATATCTAGTATATCTATATCTACAACACTGTGGTACAGCACTATTAGAGTTCACATATCTAGTATATCTACAACACTGTGGTACAGCACTATTACAGAGTTCACATATCTAGTATATCTATATCTACAACACTGCGGTACAGCACTATTACAGAGTTCACATATCTAGTATATCTATATCTACAACACTGTGGTACAGCACTATTACAGAGTTCACATATCTAGTATATCTATATCTACAACACTGCGGTACAGCACTATTACGGAGTTCACACACTGTGTCTAGTATATCTATATCTACAACAATGTGGTACAGCACTATTACAGAGTTCACATATCTAGTATATCTATATCTACAACACTGTGGTACAGCACTATTACAGAGTTCACATATCTAGTATATCTATATCTACAACACTGTGGTACAGCACTATTACGGAGTTCACACACTGTGTCTAGTATATCTATATCTACAACACTGCGGTACAGCACTATTACAGAGTTCACATATCTAGTATATCTATATCTACAACACTGTGGTACAGCACTATTACAGAGTTCACATATCTAGTATATCTATAACTACAACACTGCGGTACAGCACTATTACAGAGTTCACATATCTAGTATATCTATATCTACAACACTGTGGTACAGCACTATTACAGAGTTCACATATCTAGTATATCTATATCTACAACACTGCGGTACAGCACTATTACGGAGTTCACACACTGTGTCTAGTATATCTATATCTACAACACTGTGGTACAGCACTATTAGAGTTCACATATCTAGTATATCTACAACACTGTGGTACAGCACTATTACAGAGTTCACATATCTAGTATATCTATATCTACAACACTGTCGTACAGCACTATTACAGAGTTCACATATCTAGTATATCTATAACTACAACACTGCGGTACAGCACTATTACAGAGTTCACATATCTAGTATATCTATAACTACAACACTGCGGTACAGCACTATTACAGAGTTCACATATCTAGTATATTCTATATCTACAACACTGTGGTACAGCACTATTACAGAGTTCACATATCTAGTATATCTATATCTACAACACTGCGGTACAGCACTATTACGGAGTTCACACACTGTGTCTAGTATATCTATATCTACAACACTGTGGTACAGCACTATTACAGAGTTCACATATCTAGTATATCTATATCTACAACACTGTGGTACAGCACTATTACAGAGTTCACATATCTAGTATATCTATATCTACAACACTGTGGTACAGCACTATTACAGAGTTCACATATCTAGTATATCTATATCTACAACACTGCGGTACAGCACTATTACAGAGTTCACATATCTAGTATATCTATATCTACAACACTGTGGTACAGCACTATTACAGAGTTCACATATCTAGTATATCTATAACTACAACACTGCGGTACAGCACTATTACAGAGTTCACATATCTAGTATATCTATATCTACAACACTGTGGTACAGCACTATTACAGAGTTCACATATCTAGTATATCTATATCTACAACACTGCGGTACAGCACTATTACGGAGTTCACACACTGTGTCTAGTATATCTATATCTACAACACTGTGGTACAGCACTATTACAGAGTTCACATATCTAGTATATCTATATCTACAACACTGTGGTACAGCACTATTACAGAGTTCACATATCTAGTATATCTATATCTACAACACTGCGGTACAGCACTATTACAGAGTTCACATATCTAGTATATCTATATCTACAACACTGTGGTACAGCACTATTACAGAGTTCACATATCTAGTATATCTATATCTACAACACTGTGGTACAGCACTATTACAGAGTTCACATATCTAGTATATCTATATCTACAACACTGTGGTACAGCACTATTACAGAGTTCGCATATCTAGTATATCTATATCTACAACACTGTGGTACAGCACTATTAGAGTTCACATATCTAGTATATCTACAACACTGTGGTACAGCACTATTACAGAGTTCACATATCTAGTATATCTATATCTACAACACTGCGGTACAGCACTATTACAGAGTTCACATATCTAGTATATCTATATCTACAACACTGTGGTACAGCACTATTACAGAGTTCACATATCTAGTATATCTATATCTACAACACTGCGGTACAGCACTATTACGGAGTTCACACACTGTGTCTAGTATATCTATATCTACAACACTGTGGTACAGCACTATTACAGAGTTCACATATCTAGTATATCTATAACTACAACACTGCGGTACAGCACTATTACAGAGTTCACATATCTAGTATATCTATATCTACAACACTGTGGTACAGCACTATTAGAGTTCACATATCTAGTATATCTACAACACTGTGGTACAGCACTATTACAGAGTTCACATATCTAGTATATCTATATCTACAACACTGCGGTACAGCACTATTACAGAGTTCACATATCTAGTATATCTATATCTACAACACTGTGGTACAGCACTATTACAGAGTTCACATATCTAGTATATCTATATCTACAACACTGCGGTACAGCACTATTACGGAGTTCACACACTGTGTCTAGTATATCTATATCTACAACACTGTGGTACAGCACTATTACAGAGTTCACATATCTAGTATATCTATATCTACAACACTGTGGTACAGCACTATTACAGAGTTCACATATCTAGTATATCTATATCTACAACACTGTGGTACAGCACTATTACAGAGTTCACATATCTAGTATATCTATATCTACAACACTGCGGTACAGCACTATTACAGAGTTCACATATCTAGTATATCTATATCTACAACACTGTGGTACAGCACTATTACAGAGTTCACATATCTAGTATATCTATAACTACAACACTGCGGTACAGCACTATTACAGAGTTCACATATCTAGTATATCTATATCTACAACACTGTGGTACAGCACTATTACAGAGTTCACATATCTAGTATATCTATATCTACAACACTGCGGTACAGCACTATTACGGAGTTCACACACTGTGTCTAGTATATCTATATCTACAACACTGTGGTACAGCACTATTACAGAGTTCACATATCTAGTATATCTATATCTACAACACTGTGGTACAGCACTATTACAGAGTTCACATATCTAGTATATCTATATCTACAACACTGTGGTACAGCACTATTACGGAGTTCACACACTGTGTCTAGTATATCTATATCTACAACACTGCGGTACAGCACTATTACAGAGTTCACATATCTAGTATATCTATATCTACAACACTGTGGTACAGCACTATTACAGAGTTCACATATCTAGTATATCTATATATAGTCAGTTAAGAACAAATTCTTATTTACAATGACGACCTACCCCGGCCAAACCCGGATGATGCTGGGCCAATTGTGTGCCACCCTATACTTCTCCCCAGAACATTCGTTGTAGTCTGTTCTTGTCTAGATGAATCTTGTTGATAGTGCTAACTGTTGTTGTGTCTCTTCAGAATGAAGATGCAGGGAACTATATGTGTGTGGCCACCAACGATGCTGGGGTGGTGGAGAAGAGTGTCACTCTCACCCTGCAGAGTGAGTATACAGTAGATGAACTAAACTAAATAGTTATCCTTTATGGTAATCCTATTCAGTTCTATGCCGTAATGCCCCACCTCTCCTCTGTCAGGTTCTCCCTCCACCCGTGTAGTTTTCTGAGAGAAGATACACATAGATGTTAAAAAGATTACAGTAAAGTTCATGTGTTATGCTAATATGTTCTGTCTCCCTGTACTCCACCAGGCTCTCCCTCTATCACAGTAGAGCCGGTAGAGACGGTGGTAGACGCTGGCACCACGGTGCTACTGAGCTGCCGGGCGGAAGGGGAGCCCACTCCTGTCATCGAGTGGTCCCGCCAGGGGAGCCCTCTCCTGGGCAACGAGCGCTTCACCACCCTGTCCAACGGCTCTCTGAGGCTGACCAGCGCCCAGAAGGAGGACACGGCCGAGTACCAGTGTGTGGCCAGGAACCTCCTGGGTTCTGTGCTGGTCAGAGTCACTCTCACTGTCAGAGGTGAGTTAGCTATCTACTGTACGTCAACACAACCAAATTTTGTGGGGAGGTTTCCTGGGGTTCTTAAACTTATAGTTATAGTGTGTGATTAAAGACTGCGTATTTTGTGCCTCCCGAGTGGCGCAGTGGTCTAAGGCACTCAGTGGTCTAAGGCACTCGTGTCACTACAAACACGGGTTCGATTGATTTCTTCCGACACATTGGTGTGGCTGGCTTCCGGGTTAAGCGAGCAGTGTGTCAAGAGGCAGTGCGGCTTGGCAGGGTCGTGTTCCGGAGGACGCATGGCTCTCGGCCTTCGCCTCTCCCGAGTCCATACGGGAGTTGCAGTGATGGGACAAGACTGTAACTACCAATTGAATATCACGAAATTGGGGGGGAAAAGGGGGGAAAAGTATTTTAAAAAAGAGGTAAAAAGTATTTTTTTAAATAAAATAAAATAATGCTTATTTTCACAACTCGCGACCCACCTCTCACCTGCCCAGGGCCCTCTTTGGGTCCCGACCCATAGATTAAGAAACACTGGATTAGAAAAAGGTTTTCAGTCTATCTCTCTGGTTATGCTAAAATACCAGAATGCACAGCAAAATAGCTTTGATATCTGTTCTCCAGTCCACAAGAATACTGAAGTCAGATCTCATGCTTCATAGGGCTCTGGTAAAAAGGAGTGTGGTAAATTGAGAATAGGGTACTATTTGAGGGAATAGAGTGCTATTTGAGGGAATAGAGTGCTATTTGAGGGAATAGGGTGCTATTTAAGGGAATAGGGTGCTATTTGAGGGAATAGGGTGCTATTTGAGGGAATATGGTGCTATCTGGGATGCACACAGTATGATTGACTATGTCTAACCCTGTCTCTGTGGCCCTGTCCCAGTGCACGGAGGGTTCTCAGAGTGGATGGAGTGGGGCCCCTGCAGTGTGTCCTGTGGTGTCGGGACCCAGCGGAGGCTGAGGCAGTGTAACAACCCCCTGCCTGCCAACGGGGGTCGCCACTGTACCAATTCAGACACAGAGACACGCAGCTGCCAGGGCAAGCCCTGTCCAGGTCAGTCCAGTCACGGTGTGTGAGTGAGTGTGTGTGTGTGTGTATGTGTGCACGTGTGTGTGTTACTCTCTGTATCCTGTGTGTCTGTCCATACAGTGAATGGTAACTGGTCAGAGTGGTCGTCGTGGGAAGAGTGTTCTCGTACCTGTGGCCAGGGCAACAGGACCAGGGTGCGCACCTGCACCAACCCCTCCGTGCAGCATGGGGGCAGACCCTGTGAGGGCAAGGCAGTGGAGGCCATCATGTGTAGCATCAGGCCCTGCCCTGGTGAGTACTGGTCATGGCAAGCACTCTACTCCTGTACATTCCACTCATTGGACAAACAACCATAGAATGATAGAATCAATAGAATCAGACATTATTAAAGATTATGATTGGTCAAGCACTGATCATATTGATTATCTTATCCCAGTGGCAGGTAACTGGGGGGCGTGGTTGCCATGGAGCTCATGCAGTGAGACGTGCGGTAAAGGAATGCAGACCAGAGTGCGTCTGTGTAACAACCCCCCTTCCTCATTCCACGGGCCACCGTGTGAGGGCCCCGACACACAGACACAACTCTGCAAGGAGAGACACTGTCCTGGTAAATGGTTTGGGAACTAAGACACGGTCCTGGTAAATGGTTTGGAAACTAAAACACTGTCCTGGTAAATGGTTTGAAACTAAGACACTGTCCTGGTAAATGGTTTGGAAACTAAGACACTGTCCTGGTAAATGGTTTGGAAACTAAGACACTGTCCTGGTAAATGGTTTGAAACTAAGACACTGTCCTGGTAAATGGTTTGAAACTAAGACACTGTCCTGGTAAATGGTTTGAAACTAAGACACTGTCCTGGTAAATGGTTTGGAAACTAAGACACTGTCCTGGTAAATGATTTGAAACTAAAACACTGTCCTGGTAAATGGTTTGAAACTAAGACACTGTCCTGGTAAATGGTTTGGAAACTAAGACACTGTCCTGTTAAATGGTTTGGAAACTAAGACACTGTCCTGGTAAATGGTTTGGAAACTAAGACACTGTCCTGGTAAATGGTTTGAAACTAAGACACTGTCCTGGTAAATTGTTTGGAAACTAAGACACTGTCCTGGTAAATGGTTTGGAAACTAAGACACTGTCCTGGTAAATGGTTTGGCAACTAAGACACTGTCCTGGTAAATGGTTTGGCAACTTAGACACTGTCCTGGTAAATGGTTTGAAACTAAGACACTGTCCTGGTAAATGGTTTGAAACTAAGACACTGTCCTGGTAAATGGTTTGGAAACTAAGACACTGTCCTGGTAAATGGTTTGGCAACTAAGACACTGTCCTGGTAAATGGTTTGAAACTAAGACACTGTCCTGGTAAATGGTTTGGAAACTAAGACACTGTCCTGGTAAATGGTTTGTCAACTAAGGGTGGACATGCACAGTGCTACTATAGTTTAAGATGAGCTGTACTCTTTTTCACCTGGCCTATCAGATTGAAAGGTGGAGGGACTATTACCAGATTGATTATACCTATCAAATCTTCTCAGAACTCAAGTGTTTAGAGTGTAGGGGTTTAGGGTTGATTTGAGATTGGGCCTGACTCTGACTCTTGCCCTCCAGTGGATGGGAAGTGGTCATCGTGGGTGAGCTGGGGGGCCTGCAGTGTCTCCTGTGGGGGTGGAACCAGACAACGGACACGCCTCTGTGCCAGCCCCGCCCCGCAGCACAGGGGCAGGCAGTGTGAGGGTAACGACGTGCACATCGACTTCTGCAACAGTGACCCGTGCCCTGGTGAGTAGTGACATCCTTACTCCTCTTATCTCTTATCCTCTTACACTATCTCTTATCCTCTTACACTATCTCTTATCCTCTTACACTATCTCTTATCCTCTTACACTATCTCTTATCCTCTTACACTAACTCTTATCCTCTTACACTATCTCTTATCCTCTTACACTAACTCTTATCCTCTTACACTATCTCTTATCCTCTTACACTAACTCTTATCCTCTTACACTATCTCTTATCCTCTTACACTATCTCTTATCCTCTTACACTATCTCTTATCCTCTTACACTAACTCTTATCCTCTTACACTATCTCTTATCCTCTTACACTAACTCTTATCCTCTTACACTATCTCTTATCCTCTTACACTATCTCTTATCCTCTTACACTAACTCTTATCCTCTTACACTATCTCTTATCCTCTTACACTAACTCTTATCCCTTTACACTTACACTAACTCTTATCCTCTTACACTAACTCTTATCCTCTTACAGTAACTCTTATCTCACCTGGGTCATCTGTCTCACCTACAGTGAGTTGCATTGATCAAGTGTTGCAGACATGTTGTGTGTACTGACTGAGATGCATCTCTTTCTTTCCCTCTCTCTCTCCTTTCCCTTTCCCTCTCCCCTCTCCCCTCTACCTCACCCTATTAGTTAATGGTAACTGGGGTCTGTGGAGTAGTTGGGGCAGCTGCAGCAGGACGTGTAATGGAGGACAGATGAAGCGCTACAGAACATGTGACAACCCCAGACCCGCCAATGGGGGCAGAGCATGTGCCGGGGCAGACTCACAGATACAGAGGTGCAGCACAGCCAGCTGCCCTGGTAAGTGTGTGTTTGTGTGTTTGTGTGTGTGAGATATGAAATGGAGTGATAGGACAGCACGGCATTGGTCATGTCAACGCAAATGGATTGAGATTGCTAAGCCTTTGTGCTGAACATGAACTTACCAACACCATGTTCCAAAATTAAAACAAATACAAAACCTATTGAATGCACTCACAATCAAAGCACTGGCACCTCATAGACTACGTGATTGTCAGGCGCTCTGATATCAAGGATATCCTCATTACGTGAGCCGTGAGAGGAGCAGAGTGCTGGACAGATCGTTGGATGATCTTAACCAAGCTCAGAATGAAAGTTCGCCCAGCCATCCGCCTCAATAAGTCCACCAAAAACAATCTGCACTGTGCTCGACTTCAGAAAACAGAGGCACGTAACAACCTATGTCGCTCTTTAGCAGAAAAACTAGAGAACATTGAGACTCCTGAATGCAGAGGGGTCCAATTCACGACAAATGGTCCTCTCTAAACACATCACTCTGAGTCAGCAGCCCACTCCATCAGTTACAACAGTAAGAAACATCAGGACCGGTTCAATGAAAACTCCACGTATATCTCCACCCTACTTGACAGCATACACAAGGTACATAAAGACACATTCAACAGCCTTACGTCTGAGGCCCTCCAAAAGCAATTGCATGAGCAGCAGAGGGAGGCACAGTGCTTTACGGCATCTACAAAATGAGTGATGGATCTCCAAAGTACAAGAAATCCAATCTTTTGCGGACAGATATGACAGGTACAGCATTTATGATGCCCTGAAGACCACCCACGGCCCAGGGAGTTGCTCTCCCCTGTCCCCTCAGAAGTGCAGATGAGTCCACTCTTATAAAGGACCAAACTATGTTAGTCCAGAGGTGGAGTGAACAATTTGAAGCCCTCTTAAACCAGCCGTACCAAGTTGACTACTCAGTCCTGGACGTACCCATAAACCCTGCCTACCATCCAGAGCCTTAATCTCCCACCCACCTTTTCTGAGATCTGTGCCTCCATCAGTTCATTGAATAACAACACAACTCCTGGACCTGACTGCGTCCCTGCTGAGATCCTAAAACAGGCGGGCTATCTCTGTACCAGACCAGTTCACCTGTTCATCTATGAGATATGGAGACGAGAGCATCCACCATCAAAGGAGGGATACATACAGTACATTGTCTCAACACAAAACAAGGGGAACAAATAAATCTGCTGCAACAGCAGGGGGCATATCCCTCCTTGCAGTTGCTGACAAAGTCCTGGCGAAGGTCATGCTCCACAGACTCATCGACATCCTCACTGAAGACCTGCTACTGGAGTCCCAGTGCGGCTTCAGAAAGAACAGAAGCACGGTGGACATTATCTTCAGTCCACACCAACTGCAGGAAAAGTGCCTTGAACAGAAACAAGACCTGTTCATGGCCTTTGTGGACCTCTCCAAAGCCTTCAACATAGTACACCGTTAACTCCTTTGGAAGGTCCTCCTGCAGTATGGATGCCCTGGGAAATGTGTGAACATGAGGGGAGGGTGGACTGTTCCATGAAGGGATGGTGGCCAGAGTGGCAGACAGGAGTCTGAAACCTTTGGAGTTGGCACTGGTGTGAGTCAAGGGTGTGTCACAACACTCCTGCACAAGGACATTGAAACAGAGAGTGGGGGTGACCCGGGACTTCAGATTGGATGGAAACCTCTTCAAAATCAGGATGCTCCAAATCTGAACGGGTACATGAGCTCCAGTATGTGGATGATTGCCCTCTTGTGCCTCTCTCACAGCAGCTGTGAGAGCATACAGCAGAATGTTAACATCCCAAAAACAGAGGTCCTATGTCAGTAGTCACCTGACCCTCCACTCTCAGACTCCTCACTGGCCATTGTACCTCACTTTAAATATCTTGGAAGCATCCTCTAGGAAGACTGCAACATCCACCAGGATATCCAGAATCATGTCAAACAGGCCTCTTCCTCCTTTGACCAGCTAAGGAAGAGGGCTTTTAACAGTAACCTACCTGCACCTCCACACCAAAGCTGCAGTCTACCAGGCAGTGTGTCTACACTCCTTTATGGATGTGAAACATGGCCAGTTTACAGCCGACACTTAGAACAACTGGAATCCTTTGACATTGAACAACTGGAATCCTTTGACATAGAACAACTGGAATCCTTTGACATAGAACAACTGGAATCCTTTGACATAGAACAACTGGAATCCTTTGACATAGAACAACTGGAATCCTTTGACATAGAACAACTGGAATCCTTTGACATAAAACAACTGGAATCCTTTGACATAGAACAACTGGAATCCTTTGACATAGAACAACTGGAATCCTTTGACATGGAACAACTGGAATCCTTTGACATAGAACAACTGGAATCCTTTGACATAGAACAACTGGAATCCTTTGACATAGAACAACTGGAATCCTTTGACATAAAACAACTGGAATCCTTTGACATAAAACAACTGGAATCCTTTGACATAGAACAACTGGAATCCTTTGACATAGAACAACTGGAATCCTTTGACAGAACAACTGGAATCCTTTGACATAGAACAACTGGAATCCTTTGACATAGAACAACTGGAATCCTTTGACATAAAACAACTGGAATCCTTTGACATAGAACAACTGGAATCCTTTGACATAGAACAACTTGAATCCTTTGACATAGAACAACTGGAATCCTTTGACATAAAACAACTGGAATCCTTTGACATAGAACAACTGGAATCCTTTGACATAGAACAACTGGAATCCTTTGACATAGAACAACTGGAATCCTTTGACATAGAACAACTGGAATCCTTTGACATAGAACAACTGGAATCCTTTGACATAGAACAACTGGAATCCTTTGACATAGAACAACTGGAATCCTTTGACATAAAACAACTGGAATCCTTTGACATAGAACAACTGGAATCCTTTGACATAAAACAACTGGAATCCTTTGACATAGAACAACTGGAATCCTTTGACATAGAACAACTGGAATCCTTTGACATAGAACAACTGGAATCCTTTGACATAAAACAACTGGAATCCTTTGACATAAAACAACTGGAATCCTTTGACATAAAAGGCCTCCAACACATTTTGAAAGTGATCTGGCAGGACCATGTTCCGCACTTAGAGATTCTCCAGAGAACCAAACTGCTGGAGCATTGAGGCGTCCATCACACTCCACCAGCTTAGATGGCTCGGCCATGCCTCCCAGGTGCCAGAGGATCGCTTGCCGCGAAAGAGGCTGAGGACAGCTACAACTGGGCCGTCGCTCTGCAGGTGGGCAGAAAAAAGCAGCTAAAGGACAAACTGAAGACATCACTAAAGAAGTGTGGGATGAACACTGCCTCCCTCCAGACTGTTGCTGTGGAGTGCAGTTGGCCAAGGAAAAAAGGCTGGAACGTAGCCTGGCTAAGCGGCAGAGAAGGAATATGACCACGCCTGCTCCGGCCTCAACGGGACAGGCCTTTGTGAGCTCTGTCTGTGGCAGACAGTGTGCATCCCGCATCAGATTATAGAGTCACAATCAGTGAACCCACAAGCAGTAGTGGAAGTCATCATCGGATACGATGGACTACCTTAAGTAAGCGTGTGTGCGGGTCGATGCGTACTCTGTCATGACTATGTATTTTTATATGTCTGTGTGTGTTTGCAGTGGATGGTAACTGGGGAGCGTGGCAGCCCTGGGGAGAATGCTCCGTCTCCTGTGCGGGCGGAGAGAGAACTCGAGTCAGACTCTGTAATAACCCGTCGCCTAGCAACGAGGGCCGCCTCTGCCCAGGAGACTCCACCCAGGTGTCCAGGTGTAACGGCCAAACGTGTCCAGGTATGGTGTGTGTTTGTGTGTGTGTGCATGGCATGGCATGTGTGTGCGTGGCATGGCATGTGTGTGCGTGTGTTTGGCATGTGTGTGCACTAAACCTGTTTTCTCTCCATCTCTCCTAGGCGGGCCTCAGAAGGCGAGAGGCAGCATCATAGGAAACATTAACGACGTGGAGTTTGGAATTGCCATCCTCAACGCCACCATCTCTGACAACCAATCAGGAGGCAGGGTTATACACGCCACCATCTCCAATGTGCCCCGGAGCCTGGGTTAGTTAATAGACATTATGACATTGAGTTCAATATGTACCCTAATAGATTATCTATGGTGTGTTAAGTTTATAAAGATGTAGGCTGTAGTTGTTTCTAAGCACAGATCAGATAACAGATTCAGGTTTATTTTGTCACGAAGGGAAGAGCTGCACTAATTGACCCCAGTTCAAACGAATCACCCTGTTTCAAAATCTTCTTGAATGACCCCTGACCTGACCTCACCTGTTGACCCCATGCAGGCCCCGCTATGAGGAAGCTGATCTCCATCCTGAACTCCATCTATTGGACGACGGCCCAGGAGCTAGGGGAGGCAGTGAACGGCTACTCTCTGACCAGAGGTGTGTTCAGGAGGGAGACGCAGGTGGAGTTCGCCACAGGTGAGAAGGGGAAGAATTTGGATCTGTGTGTGTGTGTGTGTGTGTGTGTGTGTGTGTGTGTGTGTGTGTGTGTGTGTGTGTGTGTGTGTGTGTGTGTGTGTGTGTGTGTATGTATATATATATATATATATATATATATATATATATATATCCCTAAATGGGATACCAGGTATTACCATGAAGACCAGAGAATAAAGGGTTTCAGCCTTTATAAAGCGACCTCTTTGTCCACCAGGTGAGATCCTGAGGATGACCCATGTGGCTCGGGGGCTGGACTCAGACGGAGCACTGCTATTGGATATCGTGCTGAATGGACACGTTCTGCAGCTGCCGTCTAATGCTGACATCAGCGTCAAGGTAACAGGAAACACATCTCCAGACGTATTACACCCTACACTACATACTCCATACTATCATACTCTCCTCATTTGAGATCTGAAGTGTAACTGAAATCAGTGCTGAAGACAATCTTTGTGTAACATACACAACAGATCTCAAGTTTGGCCCATAATGACAAACTATGATAACCAGACTACAGATCACGATCAAACAGTTTAAATGACTTACAAAAAGACAATGAAAGGTGGTTATGAGGTGCAGAACTTGTTGGCTGAGGCTTATCCATGCTGGCTGTTGTTCATCTGACCCAGGACTACACAGAGGACTACATTCAGACTGGTCCAGGTCAGCTGTATGCTCTATCCACCCGGATGTTCAGTATTGATCGGGTCAGTGTGCCCTACTCCTGGAACCACACAATCACCTACGACCCTGACAAGGGAAAGATGCCCTACCTGGTGGAGACGCTCCATGCCTCGGCCATCAGCGCCCACTACCACCCCCTAGAGGAAGTCCTGGAATACAAGCTCCACGCCACCATCACCAAGGGTGAGACTTTAAAGTCCTTGTTTTTCTCTCTCTCTTTCTCTCTCTCTTGCTCTCTATACTGTACTTCCCTATTAATTTGCACCCCACCCCCATTTTGCCCTCAAAACAGCCTCAATTCGCCGAGGCATGGACTCTACAAGGTGTCGAAAGCGTTCCACAGGGATGCTGGCCCATGTTGACTCCAATGCTTCCCACAGTTGTGTCAAGTTCGCTGGATGTCCTTGGGGTGGTGGACCATTCATGATACACACGGGAAACTGTTTAGCGTGAAATTCCCAGCAGTGTTGCAGTTCTGGACACTTACTACCATACCCCGTTCAAAAGCACTTAAATCTTTTGTCTTGCCCATTCACCCTCTGAATGGCACACATACACAATCCATGTCTCAATTGTCTCAAGGCTCAACAAAATCCTTCTTTAACCTGTCTCCTCCCCTTCATCTACACTGATTTGAAGTGGATTTAACAAGTGACATCAATAAGGGATCATAGCTTTCACCTGGTCAATCTATGTCATGGAAAGACAGACTGTTCCTAATGTTTTGTACACTCAGTGTATACACTATCTATACACTACATTACGTTTCCACTTCACAATAGCAGCACTTACAGTTGACCGGGGCAGCTCTAGCAGGGCAGAAATTTTATGAACTGACTTGTTGGAAAGGTGGCATCCTATGACGGTGCCATGATGAAAGTCACTGACCTCTTCAGTACGGGCCATTCTACTGACAATGTTTGTCTATGGCGATTGCATGGCTGTGTGCTCAATGTTATACACCTGTCAGCAACCGGTGTGGCTGAAATAACCGAATCCACTAGTTTAAAGGTGTCCACATACTTTTGTATATCTCACTCTCTTTAACGTAACAACCTTATCCATATTCTGTCAGGTGATCGTAGTAACCAGTGTCCCGTTGGCTTCAGGCTGGACTCTGCAGGACCCTACTGTGCAGGTAATCATGACAAGCCTCTTATTTTGGTGGTCTGTCTTCTCAACATGGGGAGTTTGTCCACACCTCTGTTCATGTTGGAGCAGTTTACTTTGTTACGTTATGTTCAGTGGAGATTCACTTAAATGCACATTTTAAATTCACTTAAATGCATAATTTGTCTTGAGAAACCATAAGAAACATGATTTAAAACGGTGTTTGGGGTAAAATGGCAGAGTATAAGTCCTAGCTCATGTCAATATCCACATTGAGTATAAGACTGTTATTGTTTGTGTTATGATTCAGATGAGGATGAGTGTAAGGAGAGGAGCCCTTGTTCTCATGTCTGTCACAATGCCATGGGAACCTACTATTGCTCATGTCCCCGAGGACTCACCATCTCAGCTGACGGCAGGACCTGTCAGGGTACGCCCCACACACACAAACACAAACACAAACACACACACACTATGGGCTGGATTCAATCCGGATCGCGGAAGTATCACGGGAGATCCGTGTAAAAATGTACAGGTCATTTCCAATTGAGCCAACATACGCAGCGTTTACTGTGAATGCAGTCTCCGCAAACGCGGGAACATTGCCTTTACATTTCAATCGAGCTATAAAACGGATCTTCTGCGATATTTCTGCCATACGGATTGAATCCAGCCCTATGTACACTGAAAAACAAATACCTATTTAATACCTCCATAAAACCACCTTTACTCACATAGAATCTCTGCCTCTGTTTAAAGACTTAATGTCTAATGATTCCCTCTCTCTATGTTCTCAGACATTGATGAGTGTTCTCTGGGTGGGCACATGTGCCATGACGGGCAGGACTGTGAGAACACCATTGGCTCCTACCGCTGTGTGATGCGCTGTGGGCGGGGCTTCAGAAGGACAGCCGATGGACACAGTTGCCAAGGTTACACTCGTTTCCATCTTCAAGATTGGCAGTAGTTAATACAGTATATTAAGTGTCATTACAGTTGTGTAGGGTATATTAAGTGTAGGGTTGTTGCGGTGACCGCATTACCGTCACACCGGCAGTCAGGAGTCAGGGCTCCCGAGTGGCTCAGCGGTCTAAGGCACTGCATCTCTGTGGTAGAGGCGTCACTACAGACCCTGGTTCGATCCCAGGCTGTATCACAACCAGCCGTGATCGGGAGTCCCATATTGCGGTGCACAATTGGCCCAGTGTTGTCCGGGTTTGGGCGGTGTAGGCCGTCATTGTAAATAAGAATTTGTTCTTAACTGACTTGCCTAGTTAAATAAAGTTTAAATAAAAAATCAGGTCGCTAACGGCTTGATACTCAGGGCTCTATTGTTCCTCCATCAGGTCCTAATGGTCTGGTACTCAGGGGTCTATTGTTCCTCCATCAGGTCCTAATGGCCTGGTACTCAGGGCTCTATTGTCCCTCCATCAGGTCCTAATGGTCTGGTACTCAGGGGTCTATTGTTCCTCCATCAGGTCCTAATGGTCTGGTACTCAGGGGTCTATTGTCCCTCCATCAGGTCCTAATGGTCTGGTACTCAGGGCTCTATTGTCCCTCCATCAGGTCCTAATGGCCTGGTACTCAGGGCTCTATTGTCCCTCCATCAGGTCCTAACGGTCTGGTACTCAGGGGTCTATTGTTCCTCCATCAGGTCCTAATGGCCTGGTACTCAGGGCTCTATTGTCCCTCCATCAGGTCCTACTGGTCTGGTACTCAGGGCTCTATTGTCCCTCCATCAGGTCCTAATGGCCTGGTACTCAGGGCTCTATTGTCCCTCCATCAGGTCCTAACGGTCTGGTACTCAGGGCTCTATTGTCCCTCCATCAGGTCCTAACGGTCTGGTACTCAGGACTATATTGTTCCTCCATCAGGTCCTAACGGCCTGGTACTCAGGGCTCTATTGTCCTTCCATCAGGTCCTAATGGTCTGGTACTCAGGGCTCTATTGTCCCTCCATCAGGTCCTAATGGTCTGGTAATCAGGGCTCTATTGTCCCTCCATCAGGTCCTAATGGTCTGGTACTCAGGGCTCTATTGTCCCTCCATCAGGTCCTAATGGTCTGGTACTCAGGGCTCTATTGTCCCTCCACCAGGTCCTAATGGTCTGGTACTCAGGGCTCTATTGTCCCTCCATCAGGTCCTAATGGTCTGGTACTCAGGGCTCTATTGTCCCTCATCAGGTCCTAATGGTCTGGTACTCAGGGCTCTATTGTCCACTCTGACATCAATGCAAATGCGATCAAAAATCACATCAAACACTTATCAAAACAGGATGTTCTTTTAAAACTCACCTCTCCTCAATATACTTCTGTATATATAGTGTATGTTTGATTTCTAAGGCATTCTAAGGTTTGTATCATACACTATACTAAAGTTGCCAAATAACTCTAAATCTAGCATATAGGACCTGTTTCAAATGATCACTTTTACGCTCAATATAGCCACTTCATATGGGCACGCTCCTCCGGAATGCGAAAAATATCCTATCTATTTTATTCAATTAAGTTCAATTATAATTGTCTTACTATAAAATCATATCATATAAAATAATGGAATGGGACTTATAAGTATATCTTGTCAGCTAAATGAACAATCCTAGAGCCTATGGCAGGGTGCATAACCAGATAACATACAGTAGGTCAACTCATATTCTGTTCTTCTGAAATACATTTTCTTCATATCAGAATGTTTCTTTAGACCTAAAATAAAGAATGGATTTATTGTGATGCTTTATATTACATTGATTTATTATACTTTTTTAAATGTAGATGTTCCAAAAGCGCGCATCATCAGCTTTTATGTATGGTGGCCTGGAGATGCTAAACGTGTTTATGTTAAGTAACGGTCAATTACCGTGAGACCGGCAGTCTGTTGCATGACAATAACCGGCTGACAAAATGTCACGCCCGCCACAGCCCTATATAGGTATAAAGCTATTTCTAAGCTGTAATTGTATTATTGTTTATTTGATTTTGGTTCATTTTCAAGATATTAATGAGTGCCAGGAGTCTAACCCGTGTAACCAGCACTGTCTGAACACCATCGGTAGCTACCGCTGTGCCTGTGAGCCCGGGTACCAACTCAGGAACCGCCGCTGTATAGGTGAGCACAGTACACTACAGATTGGGTCGGCACAATAGTGTGAAACGTGTTTTGATGGTTTCAGTTCTGGACCTGACCTGCTTCTCTCTCTCTCTCTCTCTCTCTCTCTCTCTCTCTCTCTCTCTCTCTCTCTCTCTCTCTCTCTCTCTCTCGCCCTCTCTCTCTCTCTCGCCCTCTCTCTCCCTCTCGCCCTCTCTCTCTCTCTCCTCAGACATAAATGAGTGCAGACAGAGGGTGTGTCGTTCAGACCAGCAGTGTAAGAACATGCGGGGAAGCTACACCTGTATTGACCTTTGCCCTGCTGGCATGACCAAAGGTGCCAACGGGACGTGTGTGGGTGAGTGTGCCAGAACTGGGCATCAGCCCCTTCATAACTCACCCTCAGCCAACTGAAAGGAGGATTCTGTGTCCAGTACATCTGTGGATAACCTACTCTAAATGGTTAAAGAAAAGGTTGGGGTGGATTTTATATCCAGCCCTTTCTGTTTGGTGGGGTAATGGTTTCAATGTCAAATATCTATATTCAATATAAAACATCTCCATGTGTCTTCTCCCTATAGATATAGATGAATGCAGAGACGGGACCCACCAGTGCAGATACAACCAGATCTGTGAGAACAGCAGAGGGAGCTACCATTGTACCTGCCCCAGAGGCTATCGCTCTCAGGGTGTAGGACGCCCCTGTGTGGGTACGTACCCCCTCTACCCCCAAACCACCTCACCCACCACCCCTCACCCACTACCCCTCAGCTGCCCTGCTTCTGCACGCAGACCTCCACTATCCCTCACCCACTGTACCTCACCTACTACCCCTCACCCACTACCCACTAACCCACTACCCACTAACCCTCACCCACTACCCCTCACCCACTACCCACTAACCCACTACCCACTAACCCTCACCCACTACCCCTCACCCACTATACCTCACCCACTACCCCTCACTCCTTATCCACTCCTCCTCACCCCACTACCCCACCACCCCACACCCACTACCTCTCACCCTTCACCACTACCCCTCACCCACTATCCCTTACCCACTACCACTAACCCACTACCCCTCACCCACTACCCACTACCCCTTACCCAATACCCCTAACCCACTACACCTCAGCCACTAAACCTCACCTCAGGGGGTCAGCTGACCTGCTTCTGCATGCATACCTCTCTCCATCTCTCTCCCAGTCCCTGCTCTAAGCTGCAGTAATACCCCAGCCAGCTGTGGCATCACATCCTCCCTCTGCCTTTCTAATGCTAATGTAGCTAAAGAACTGTTGTCTTCTGTGGAAATCCCTTACTTTCTCATAACTATCACAAAGAGAAGATGAGCCCTAGGTACTGAGTGGCTGTGTAGTTAGAGTTTAAACAGAGGGTTAACAGAAAGGTAAGGAGCCACAGACAGGACAACAGGAAAGGGACCTGGAATTAACCTGTCTGTCTGTCATCACAAGGCCAGCATCTCTCTCTCTCCCTCTTGGCTCTGTCACTCTTACACCTGAGTTTCCACCTTTGACCTTTTGACCGGGTTGCACCCGACCTGGGGTCGCTTTGCTTTGTAATGGCATACACTCACTGTCTCTGTCGGTATCCCCTATGACATCATCAACACTGGACACTGATGTCTACTCTGTACCTACTTACCTGTACAATTTGAATATTTTGTTGCATTAAAATGGATATACAGTATGTTTCATTTAAATTTCAAGTGGCAACACTTTAACTGAGCACCATAGTAAGTTAAGAGACTATTTGGCAAACCTGAAAAAGTATGTATTTACAATATATACAGATGTAGGTCTCTATCCAATCCGTATTGCGCAAGTTCCACGTTACAGCATGATTGGAATTTAAAGGCATTGTTCCCACGTTAGCGGAGACTGCTTCATGGTAAACGCTGCAGATATCGGCTCAATAGGAAATTACCTTAACATTTCTATCACACAATCTGTAATGCTTCAGAGATTGAATAGAGACCTTGGATTTGATTTAATTCAAGCATTCTTGTTTGGTGTGAGATGTAATGTATTCATTCTCTCATTGAAAAAGTTAAAAAGCGGGCCTCCCGAGGGGTGCAGTGGTCTAAAGAACTGCATCGCAGTGCTAGAGGCGTCACTACAGACCCGGGTTCGATCCCGTGCTGTATTACAACCGCCCGTGATCAGGAGTCCCATAGTGCTGCGCACAATTGGCCCAGCGTCGTCAGGGTTAGGGGAGGGTTTGGCCAGGGGGCCTTTACTTGGCTCATCGTGCTCAAGTGACTCCTTGTGGCGGGCCGGGCGCCTGCAGGCTGACCTTGGTCGTCAGTTTAAAAGGTGTTTCCTCCGACAAATTGGTGCGGCTGGCTTCTGGTTTAAGTGGGCGGGTGTTAAGAAGCGCGGTTTGGCGAGTCATGTTTCGGAGGACGCATGACTTCACCTCCCGAGCCCGTTGGGGAGTTGCAGCGATGAGACAAGATCGACATTGGGGAGAAAAAGGGGGTAAAATACAACATAAATCGTTAACTTCTTGTCAATATAGGGGGTGCTGTTTCGACTTAGCATAAATCGGGCTCCAGATTAAACGGCTTCCTACTCAATTCTTGCTCGTACAATATGCATATTATTATTATTATTGGATAGAAAACACTCTCTAGTTTCTATAGCCGTTGGAATTTTGTCTCTGAGTGAAACAGAACTCCTTCTACAGCACTTTTCCTGATAGGGAGTGAGATTTCAGAAATGTTGGCCTCTGGTCCCAGGTCAGTTTTAAAGTCCCTGTAAATGCTATGGAGAAACAGACACTGCCTACGTCTTCCTCTGGATGTCAGTACGTGATGACGCTTTGAATGGAGTCGATTGCGCAATCAGAGCCTCTATAAAACACCAAAACGTGGAAGTAGCATTCTTTCCCTGGCTGCGCCTGACGCAAGATGGACATCGGACTTGCCTCCTTCCAAATGGTTGTTTAGCCAGTAATATTTCTCCGGTCATGTTTTTACTCGTTATAGGTGTTAAAAGCATCATAAGGTAGTTAATTTGAACCGTTTTATAGCAATTTATATCCGTTTAGGGCGATTTTGAGGCATTTCTATGTGATGCTCTTTGAAGCGCCGGGCACGTTTCGGGGTCCCGGTCGAACGTTAGTGGGCATTTCGACGGACAGAGGACATCTTTCGACCAAAAGACGATTAGACCCAAGAAAGGATACATTGCCCAAGATTCTGATGGAAGATCACCTCATAGTAAGAAATATTTAAGATGATAAATCGTTGTTATGTCGAAAAATTTTAAACGCATATTCCGCCATTTTGTTTGGTATAGCTTCGCTTGGCGAACCCTATATTGCACAGTAAGGATAATTTTAGAAATGTAATTCAGCGATTGCATTAAGAACTAATTTGTCTTTCGATAGCTGTCCAACTTATATTTTTTAGTCAAGTTTATGAATAGTTTTTCATGAGACAAGATCACTGTCAAATATGGCGCCCGACATTTTCAGGCTAGTTTTGCTAGTATTGTCATTGTATAACCACGGTTTTTTATGGCTAAATATGCACATTTTCGAACAAACTCTATATGTATGTTGTAATATGATGTTACAGGAGTGTCATCGGAAGAATTCTGAGAAGGTTAGTGAAAAAAATAATATATTTTGGCGATGATTACGTTATCGCTCTCTTTGGCTTGAATCTATGCTCTGGTAACGTTTGCACATGTGGTATGCTAATATAACGATTTATTGTGTTTTCGCTGTAAAACACTTAGAACATCTGAAATATTGTCTGAATTCACAAGATCTGTGTCTTCCATTGCTGTGAGCTGTGTATTTTTAAGAAATGTTTTATGATTAGTAATTAGGTAAGACACGTTGCTCTCTGTATTTTTTCTAGTCGAGTTGTGATGGTGGGTGCAATTGTAAACTATGAGTTATACCTGAAATATGCACAATTTTCTAACAAAACCTATCCTATACAATAAATATGTTATCAGACTGTCATCTGATGAGGTTTTTTCTTGGTTAGTGGCTATCAATATCTTTATTTGGCCGAATTGGTGATAGCTACTGATGCAGTAAGAAAATGGTGGAGTAAGAAAATTGTTGTCTTTTGCTAACAGTGGTTAGCTAATAGATTTACATATTGTGTCTTCCCTGTAAAACATTTTACAAATCAGAGATGATGGCTTGAATCACAAGATCTGTATCTTTCATTTGGTGTCTTGGACTTGTGATTTCATGAACATTTTTTTTTATGATATCCCTGTAACTTTAGGCTAGGCTATGCTAGTCAGCTTTTATGCTGGGGGGGATCCCGGATCCGGGTTAGGTGGTCGGTAGAGGTTTTAAAAGACACTTTTTAGATGAATACACTTATGCCTTAGGGACATGATATATATTGTCAAACGTTGGGGTGATTGTTCCTGTACGTTGGGGTGATTGTGTTCCATCTCTTCCTTTCTCATCCTCTTGTCTTCCTCACACCACTTTATTCTTCCACTTCATCTGCTTCTTTCTTAACTGCCTTATCCTCTGTCTATCTGTATGTTTCCCCTGCTCCATATCCCCCTCTTTACTCAACTTTTACTCTTGCCTGTTTTCTTCCTTTTCTCCTCCTCCTCTCTCCTCTCTCTCTTCCCTCCTCCCTCCTCTCTCTTCCCTCCTCTCTCTCTTCCCTCCTCTCTCTCTTCCCTCCTCTCTCTTCCCTCCTCTCTCTCTTCCCTCCTCCCCCCTCTCTCTCTTCCCTCTTTCCTCCTCTCTCCCCTGCTCCCCCTCCCTCCTCTCTCTCTTCCCTCCTCCCCCTCTCTCCTCCCTCCTCCCCCCTCTCTTTCTTCCCTCCTCCCCCTCTCTCTCTTCCATCCTCCCCCCTCTCTCTTTTCCCTTCCCTCCCTTCTCTCCTCCCTCCTGCTCCCTCTCTCTCTTCCCTCCCCCCTCTCTCTGTGGTGCTGTGACATCACCAGACAGTAATGAGTGTGAGCATGCGCCCCAGCCCTGCGCGCACCAGTGCCTCAACACCCCCGGCAGCTTCAAGTGTGTGTGCCCGCCAGGGCGCCACCTGCTTGGGGATGGAAAGTCCTGCGCGGGGCTGGAGAAGCTGCCTCCCAGCTACCAGAGCTTCTCATACGGCTACAGCTCCTCCCAGGACTCCCCTGAGCGGAGCGCCTTCCAGCGCCAGTACCACAGCCTGGCCTCTCAGAGCTACCCCTCCTACGCTGCCACAGGGGGGCGCTATAGGCAGCGTAGACGCAGGGAGGCCCTGGCCTGTCCGCAGGGGTACGAGGCCAGGGGTGGCCGTTGCCTAGGTAACTATGGAGGAGGCAGGGGGACAGGCAGAGGGGGAGGAGTTTGAAAGGAGAGGTGGAGGGTCTGGCTGCATGGCTGTGCTACCTGGGGTTGGCTTCCCCTTGTTTTCTAATACACCTTTATAACATGTTTCAACTGATAAATGTTTCCTGTGTGTGTGTGTGTAGACATCAACGAGTGTGAGGTGAGGGACACGTGCCAGCATGAGTGTATGAACACTCCAGGGAGCCATAGGTGTCAGTGTCCGGCCGGCTACCGCCTCATGACCAACGGAAAGACCTGCCAAGGTGAGCAGGACACCTCCACCTGTCAGTCAATCGATTAATCAGCTGTTCACGTTATTTATATATCTATCCATTCGTCATCGCTCAGAGAGCATCCCTATATTCTACTATAAGAAAATACATTCAATGAAATAATTTGATGAGGAAAATGTATCTATGTAAAAGTTGCAGGTACAGTATAATCAATAACTGCATCATGTGTTATGTATTGGTATAACTACCTCCTGTATTGTGGTGTTATGTATCGGTACATGTTGTATAACTACCTCCTGTATTGTGGTGTTATGTATCGGTACATGTTGTATAACTACCTCCTGTATTGTGGTGTTATGTATCGGTACATGTTGTATAACTACCTCCTGTATTGTGGTGTTATGTATCGGTACATGTTGTATAACTACCTCCTGTATTGTGGTGTTATGTATCGGTACATGTTGTATAACTACCTCCTGTATTGTGGTGTTATGTATCGGTACATGTTGTATAACTACCTCCTGTATTGTGGTGTTATGTATCGGTACATGTTGTATAACTACCTCCTGTATTGTGGTGTTATGTATCGGTACATGTTGTATAACTACCTCCTGTATTGTGGTGTTATGTATCGGTACATGTTGTATAACTACCTCCTGTATTGTGGTGTTATGTATTGCTATACGTTGTATAACTACCTCCTGTATTGTGGTGTTATGTATTGCTATACGTTGTATAACTACCTCCTGTATTGTGAGGGCAGATATAGATGAGTGTCTGGAGCAGAATGTCCAGTGCGGGACCAACAGGATGTGCTTTAACATGAGAGGAAGTTACCAGTGTATCGATACACCCTGCCCACCTAACTACCAGAGAGACCCAGCAACAGGGTAAATAGTAACCACACATTGACTCACACTCTTATGTGTATTACGGGTATTCAGACCCCTTGACTTTTTCCACATTTTATTACGTTACAGCCTTCTTTTAAAATTGATTAAATTGTTTCCCCCCCCCCCCTTATCAATCTACACACAATACCCCATAATGACAAAGCATGAACTGGTTTTTAGAAATGTTGGCACATTTATTAAAAATAAAAAACAGAAATAATACATTTACATAAGTATTCAGACCGTTTACTCAGTACTTTGTTGAAGCATCTTTGGCAGCGATCACAGCCTCAAGTCTTCTTGGGTATGACGCTACAAGCTTGGAACACCTGTATTTGGGGAGTTTCTCCCATTCTTCTCTGCAGATCCTCTCAACCTCTGTCAGGTTGGATGGGGAGCGTCGCTGCACAGCTATTTTCAGGTCTCTCCAGAGATGTTTGATCGGGTTCAAGTCCAGGCTCTGGCTGGGCCACTCAAGGACATTCAGAGACTTGTCCTGAAGCCACTCCTGCGTTGTCTTGGCTGTGTGCTCAGGGTTGTTGTCCTGTTGGAAGGTGAACCTTCACCCCAGTCTGAGGTCCTGAGCACTCTGGTGCAGGTTTTCATCAAGGATTTCTCTGTACTTTGCTCTGTTCATCTTTCCCTCGATCCTGACTAGTCTCCCAGTCTCTGCCGCTGAAAAACATCCCCACAGCATGATGCTGCCACCACCATGCTTCACCGTAAGGATGGTGCCAGGTTTCCTCCAGACATGACGCTTGGCATTCTGGCCAAAGAGTTCAATATTGGTTTCATCAGACCAGAGAATCTTGTTTCATGGAGTCTTTAGGTGCCTTTTGGCTCCAAGCGGACTGTCATGTACCTTTTACTGAGGAGTGGCTTCTGTCTGGCCACACTACCATAAAAGGCCTGATTGGTGGAGTGATGCAGAGATGGTTGTCCTTCTGGAAAGTTCTACCATCGCCACAGAGAAACTCTGGAGCTCTGTCAGAGTGACCATCGGGTTCTTGGTCACCTCCCTGATCAAGGCCTTTCTCCCCTGATTGCTCAGTTTGGCCGGGCGGCCAGCTCTAGAAGAGTCTTGGTGGTTCCAAACTTCATCCATTTAAGAACGATGGAGGCCAGTGTGTTCTTGGGGACCTTCAATGCAGCAGAAATGTTTGGGTACCCTTCGCCAGATCTGTGCATCGACACAATCCTGTTTCGGAGCTCTACGGACAATTCCTTCGATCTCATGGCTTGCTTTTTGCTCTGACATGCACTGTCAACTGTGGGACCTTATATCGACAGGTGTGTGCCTTTCCAAATCATGTCCAATCAATTGAATTCACCACAGGTTCCAATCAAGTTGTAGAAACATCTCAGGATGATCAATGGAAACAGGATGCACCAGAGCTCAATTTCAAGTCTCATAACTTATGTAAATAAGGTATTTCAGTTTCTTTGTTTTTATGAATTTGCAAAAAAAAAAAAAAAAAAAGGTTTTCATTTTGTCATTATGGGGTATTGTTTGTAGATTGATGAGGATTTTTTATTTATTTAATCCATTTTAGAATAAGGCTGTAACTTAACAAAATGTGGAAAAAGTCGAGGGGTCTGAATACTTTCCGAATGCACCGTATTGTCATACACACAACCACTAACACACACTTGCATACCGGTACTTTCTCCAGCACTTTGTTTACTATACATTTGTTGCATTTTGATTGAAGAATCATGCAGTATACACACTTAAGACCTAGACTCAATCAGATCAAGCGTTAACCGGGGACAGCCGACACCCGCATAGCTGATGTTTTGGCCGTGTCGGAGGTGGAGCTGTGTTGGAGCTGTAAAATTGGCAAGCAGTTGCTCTTGTGATCATTTTCACAAAGCCACACCCGTCCCACTCACGTTAGAAGCTCAGAATGAGAAGGTGTAGCCTATATAGAAATAATGTTGCTCAAATTGAAAATCATTCAGCGAAATTAAGGATTTCTATCAGCCTTATCAAGGTGTAGATTACATCTCACATTCCTGTGTTCCAACTTGTAAACAGACTGCATTAGATTTCTGTTAATGTGACTCCGTGCAACCAATGGCAATGTCCCCTTTAGGTATAATTTCAGGAGCCACTTGTGCATTTGACGGCTCTAACGCTATGCGGATGTCGGCTAAAGCGGATCTGATTGAATAGAGCCCTAAGTACAGAATACCCTAGCGAAGTGTCCATGTTGTGTGTTCTGTGTTGTAGGTTCTGTCTGAAGAAATGCCCTCCCAACGACCTGGAGTGTGCACTAAGCCCTTACGCACTGGAGTACAAGCTGCTGTCCCTCCCCTTTGGCATTGCGGCCAATCAGGACCTGATCCGGCTGGTGGCGTACACGCAGGACGGCGTGGTGCACCCCCGTACCTCCTTCCTGGTGGTGGACGAGGACGTGACGTTACCCTTCGCACTGCGAGACGAAAACCTGAAAGGGGTGCTGTTCACAACCAGGGCCCTCCGAGAGCCCCACACCTTCAGGATGAAGGTGCGCTCCCTGTCCTACAGCGCTGACGGAGGCATCGAGTACCAGACCACCTTCATCGTCTACATCGCCGTCTCCGCCTACCCCTACTGAGAGCACTTTAAAACGACGGTGTAAAAGGGGGGGCACTGAAAAGGTTGCGACCTCTGTATGCAGCACCACTGCGAACGAGCATGTGCGTGGATGTATGTATGTGTGTGTGTGTGTGGTTGGTTGGTTGGTAAAGCTGCAACATAAGTAAATGGGAACTAGTAGAAAAAGACTGTTCGTATATGAGAACTACTAAGGTGGGACAGGAGAACAGCACTGCAATCCCAAGAAGCAGATTAGGAAATGACTCAACACTTGCACCTGGTGCACACCAAAGAGTTTAAAGAATAGCGAGTTCCCCTCGGATGGAAGTAAACATCTATTTATTGGCCAGATATCCTAAATAGAATCCTGTTCTCTCCAATGTTAAGGTGCTTTGTGGATCTAGAATGAATTGTTTGACCCTCTTGTACTTTACAACGCCCTCTCCCGTCCACAAGGTGATCTTTACAGATGACTCAGACTGCTTCTCCAGGTCCCATGATGAGTCCACCGTTGGCCCAGAATGTAGTCTTCCTCCCCTCCTCCTCAGGCTTAAAGTGGTAGAGACAAGAAACATTAGCTAGCCTTTATTTACATCTACCTATTAACTTATTGGGAAGTGCTTGAATACCAAAAAAAAGGGTCAGTTCCCTCCTTTGCTCAACTCTTGGCTGGTTGGTCGCAGAATGTTGTGACATCAGACCCGGAGAACAGAGCAAGTCATTTGATTGGTCCGAAATGGTGCCTGTAGAGACTTGTTGGCGAGAGGAGTTTGGCTGTCTATCAGTCAAACTCAGACTTAGATAGACATTGCATCATTGTATCACATAATCTCTATGGTCAAACTCTTGCCCACCTCAGGTAATCACCCCTCTTCCTCATCCCCAGAGTACCCAACACACTCGTCCTCCATTAGCAGTGTGTCCGATAGGAACAGTAGTAGTCATTGCTTCATTACAGTCAATACAATCACAACATTAAAGGTTCATAGGATTCTTTTAACCACTTCATCCATAGTCAGTTACCAAGATGTATTCTATTTTTATGATTTGTATAGAAGTGTTTGGTTTTTCTTGTAATGTATTTCTATACTGTATTTTACTGTATTACATTTTTATAAAAAATAAAAGATATACAATCATGATAGAGGTGTTTCTGTGACTAGTTATCTGCTGTACCACAATAGAACTTTTCACCAGTAAATAACTCAGAACTTCAAAATCTGTTTTCAGAACTTTTATATTATTTAAATCACAAACATAAAGGAATATTGTTATGGAGTAAGGCAGTTTGTACACCAGTTTGATATGTTCCTTTGAATTGTTTTGCAATTGAGCATTTTAACATATCAACTGCATAATTATAAAAACAGCTACTAATGTATTACCACTGATGAGATTATTAAAACAAGAAGAAATCCACACATTATATAAAAAAGAAATGGTCATCATTAATCAAAATGTGGTTTCCCCATAAATTATTTATTACAGAGACAGGTTGCATCACAAATGGCACCCTGTTCCCTATATAGTACAAATGGCACCCTGTTCCCTATATAGTGCACTACTTTAGACCAGGGCCCATAACCCTATATAGTGCACTACTTTTGACCAGGGCCCATAACCCTATCCCTATATAGTGCACTACTTTTGACCAGGGCCCATAACCCTATTCCCTGGGTCCATAGGCCTATGATCAAAAGTAGTGCAGCGTTATAAGGAATAGGCTGCCATTTGTGACTCAAACAATAAGGGCTTGGGAGGAATGAACAGAAGACACTGATTTGAACATAAATAATAGAAAAAATAATTAGAACATTAAAAAAAAAATCTTAAAAAAAAAACATATGGACAATTTTTACTTCTCATCAATTACACTGTTTTAGTCCATGAAACTGTAGCAAGGTTTTTGTTTTAGAGCGAGAATGATCAAAAGCCATAATTTCATCTCAATATATTAAAAACAGGGCTAATTTATGTCATCAATCATGAAAAACATGATACAGTACATATTTCACCATTATCTGCAAGTCCTGATAACCCATGTCAACTGAACGGAGCAATCTAAACCCCTGCCAAGGGCTCACAACATGGATGTAAGTAGCAGTTTCACAAAAGCAATCAGCTATTTTGGCAACAAATGTGATCTACCAGTAAAGGCAGATAAAGCAGACAGAGTTCAGGGTCCCACAATGAATGACACAAAAGCCAGGGAAAGTGTTTGGTTGTGCACCACAAAATACTATCCTACCTAATGCATGCTAGTATTTCAACCAAACACATTTCCTGGGTTCATATTTCAAATACTTGGTCTTATACAAAATAAATGTAAGCGCACTGAGGGTACAAAACATTATGAACACCTGCTCTTTCCATGACAGACTGACCAGGTGAAAGCTATGATCCCTTATTGTAGTCACTTGTTAAATCAACTTCACTCATCAGTGTAGATGAAGGGGAGGAGCCAGGTTAAAGAAGGATTTTTAAGCCTTGAGACAACTGAGACACGGACTGTGTATGTGTGCCATTCAGAGGGTGAATGAGCAAGACAAAATAGTAAATGCATTTGAACGGGGTATGATAGTAGGTGCCAGGCGCACCGGTTTGTATCAGGAACTGCAACGCTGCTGCGTTGTTCACACGCAACAGTTTCCCGTGTATAAAGAATGGTCCACCACCCAAAGCACATCCAGCCAACTTGACAACTGTGGGAAGCATTGTAGACAACATTGGCCAGCATCCCTGTGGAACGCTTTCAACACCTTGTAGAATCCCTGACCTGACGAATTGAGGCTGTTCTGAGGGTGCAACTCATTATTAGGAAGGTGTTCTTAATGTTTTGTCCACTGATGGCTTTTTAAAATACTGATCAATTATCAGGAAGAGACCCAAAGTGCCATTTACAAATCACAATAGAAAAACCATGATACTTTAACAAACACAGGTTAAATGTGGGGGTGGCAGGTAGCGGTTAGAGCGTTGGGCCAGTAACCGAAAGGTTGCTGGATCGAATCCCCGAGCTGACAAGGTATAAATCTGTCGTTCTGCCCCTGAACAAGGCAGTTAACCCACTGTTCCCCGGAAGACCGTCATTGTAAATAAGAATTTGTTTAACTGACTTGCCTAGTTAAATAAAAAAATACGTCAAGAAAGAGACACCATGATTGACTAGCAGTGATGGCATACAAAATATACTGGTGAGGGAATGTGACCCAACAGAGACAGAGACGGAATACATCCAAGGCAAATTCTCTGTTAGTCAAAATACTAATAATCATAGATATAGGGTTGGAAGATTCCGGACCCTTTAAACATATTCCCTAGTTTTACCGATTGGCCGATTCCCGGAATCAAGAGGGAATAAATTTCGGAATCCTACAAACACGATTTCTGGAAAACCAGGAAATGTATTGAAAGTTTGCAACCCTAGTCCTTAGTGAAACTATTCTTATGTCCTGGAAGCACTACAAATGCATCCCTTACTAAACAATATTACAACAGAGTCTGACATGATAATTCCCTGTACATGATTCAGTGAGTGAGAGAACACTGTGGAATAGGCATAGATCTCACTAAACCCATACTAGGACACCACTTAGACTGCATGCCCTTTACATTAGCTAAGGTAGTGTTTTTACAGGAACACAGTCTAGGATTAATAACAGTGGTGCTAGTAGTAAAGGGGGGCCGTAATGCATCGTGGGTATTAATCCCTAACTAGGGCAGGCAGGATGGCTGGACCACCCCTGCTGGCGAAAACTTCCCCCACCCGCAAATCCACCCCGCTCCATCTGTGGCTGTGCTTTTCAGGAGCCTCCCTCCCTCTGCCCCCACGGGTTACAGAAGGGCAAATTAGGGATTTTCTGTGGAATTATAAGATTTTGTTCCATCAGGAATTTTCTGATCAGCTTTTTAACAAAGACACCGGCCTATCAGAGCTTTAATTTTAAAAAAGAGTAGCAGGGTAGACAAATGAGCTGACTGTTATAAAATAGATTTTTCCTGAGAGAAACAAAGCCATACCTAAGAAGAGCTCTGTAGCATTGTGTTGGTGTGTGTTTGAGGGTCTAGGGAAGGAAAGGAATAGAGAGCTCTGTAGCATTGTGTTGGTGTGTGTTTGAGGGTCTAGGGAAGGAAAGAAATGGAGAGCTCTGTAGCATTGTGTTGGTGTGTGTTTGAGGGTCTAGGGAAGGAAAGGAATAGAGAGCTCTGTAGCATTGTGTTGGTGTGTGTTTGAGGGTCTAGGGAAGGAAAGGAATAGAGAGCTCTGTAGCATTGTGTTGGTGTGTGTTTGAGGGTCTAGGGAAGGAAAGGAATAGAGAGCTCTGTAGCATTGTGTTGGTGTGTGTTTGAGGGTCTAGGGAAGGAAAGGAATAGAGAGCTCTGTAGCATTGTGTTGGTGTGTTTTTGAGGGTCTAGGGAAGGAAAGGAATGGAGTAAAAATACTAAAAACGATTCCAACTTGGCATGTGTTATGTGTTTGGGTGAATGTGTGAACCAGCTGTATCAGTGTGTGTGTGTCTGTGTACGGAGACATAGGGAAGTGAGATCTGAAAAGAAGCAGAGACAGATAGGAGGGATCTCCTCTGTGACACGCTGTGATCTACTGGATATCATCCTTGTGTTGTAATGTGCACCAGACGGTCGCTGTGAAGAACATGGCTCCTCTCCTCCTCTGTTAGTTAGACAGTCTTCCTGGCCGTTAGTACTCTAACGATGCATCCCAGGCCACCTGCAGATAGAGCCTGGGACAGAGGGGAAGGAAATAAAGGGATAGCATGTAACTTACATACCTTATCATATGCAACTGTGTTTATCAAGTCTAATTAGTGTGTGTGTGTGTGTGTATGATGGCAGTACTTTTATCAAGTCTAATTAGTGTGTGTGTGTGTGTGTGTATGATGGCAGTACTTTTATCAAGTCTAATTTACGTGTGTGTTTTTTGTTATCCTCACAAGGATAGTAAAGCAAGGAACGTTCAGACAAGTGGGGATACTTCACTGCTATTTTAGGCTTAGGGTTTAGGTTTACAATTAAGGTTAGGACTAGTGGTTAGGTTTAGAAGTTAGGTTTAGGTTTTATGGAAAATAGGACTTTCAATGGAAATCAATTGTTTGGTCCCCACAAGAACAGTAAAACATATGGTGTGTCGATGGCAGTACCTTTTCATGCCACTGCAGCAGGACGGCACTGCTGTTATCCGATGGCGTCTCAAAGCCTTTGTAGATGTACTTCATGAGCAGGTCCACTCCGTTCTTATCCAGAGACTGGACCCCCTTCTCTACGTCACTGCTCTTAAAGGCACTCAGCACCTTCAACACAAGGCCCTCGGCACAGTCCTGACAAAACACAATAAAGTTCCCCTATTATGTACGCAAAGAAATCTCCAGGGAACCCAACTTAGTAACAGGTGAAAAGAAGCTACGATACAGCCTACATTCATAGTTCCTATGACTAAGTCTCTACTGAATACATTAGGTGGACCTAATGTTTATGTGGGCCTAAATGGAAGTCACACACATATCAGCTCATTGTAAGTCTTTTTCCATTGAGTTGTCTAGACTCACCTTGACGTTCTGGTTCTTGGTGTTGATTGGTGGGTTCTTCAGGACTGCCTGCAAGGCCTCCATCAGGTTCCCTGTGCAGAGAGGGGTTAAGGAGGCAACGTGGACAATATCTGGTAGTCTGGATTATAACACCGTCCTAGAACAACAGTCTGTCCAATCAAACCTAACCTCGTCTTTGAAAATAAAATAGAATCACATCAATACATTGAATGTCACAGTTTACTACCAATCAGACACTTGACAACTCAGTGTATGTAGCTACTGAACAGACAAGCAATCTGGGGTGTATTTACTAGAAACCAAAAGGAATCAAACAGAAGCCAACAGAATGAATTTGTCCAATAGAAACTCTCGTTTTCGCTGCAAAACATTTTCCGTTTGGAGTAAACGGATTCTGCACTTTGCGCTGCAAAGCATTTTAAAACTGTTTGCTGAGGTCTTGGTCTGAATGAAAACACCCCTGGCTACACCAGAGAGGAAGAGGCGAAGCGAGAGAGTTTACTCCGCCCAAAATCTGTCCACGTTAAGCAGATCATTAATTATTAGGAAAGTGAGGATTCTTGAATGAGAGAGTGGCGAATTTGGTCAAGACAACAAAAAATATATATATTTTTAATCGTGAGGGTTATTTGATCTAACAGAAGTCTTATAATGCTTAGGAAGCCTAGAGGTTAACCGCATTGGACCAGTAATCGAAAGGTTGCTGTTTTGAATCCCCGAGCCGACATGTGAAAGATCTGTTGATGTGCCCTTGAGCAAGGCACTTAACCCTAATTGCTCCTGTAAGACTCGCTGGTGTCAGCTAAATTATGTAATTGTAGAAATATAAGGGTTAGGGATGCACCGATGTGACATTTCTGGCCGATACCCGATATTTTCCTTGCCCCCCCCCCCCCCCCCCAAAAAAAGCGATACCGATATTTACAATTTTAGCGGCCTTTTAAGCATTCTAGTACAGTTACATAGTTAACACACACACACGGACGCAGCGGTCTAAGGCACGAGGCGCTACTACAGTCCCTGGTTCGAATCCAGGCTTTATCACATCCGGACGTGAATGGGAGTCCCATGCACAATTGGCCCAGCGTCGTCCGGGTTTGGCAGGGTAGGCCGTCATTGTAAATAAGAATTTGTTCTTCACTGAATTGCCTAGTTAAATACAGGTTACACACACACACAGCAAAAAGTTTGATCCTCGACTTCGGCGATGTCATTTACAAAATAGCCTCCAATACCCTTCTCAATAAATTGGATGCAGTCTATCACAGTGCCATCCGTTTTGTCACCAAAGCCCCATATACTACCCACCACTGCAACCTGTACGCTCTCGTTGGCTGGCCCTTGCTTCATACTCGTCGCCAAACTCACTGGCTCCAGCTCATATACAAGACCCTGCTAGGTAAAGTCCCCCTTATCTCAGCTCGCTGGTCACCATAGTAGCACCCACCTGTAGCACGTGCTCCAGCAGGTATATCTCTCTGGTCACCCCCAAAGCCAATTCCTCCTTTGGCCGCCTCTCCTTACAGTTCTCTGCTGCCAGTGACTGGAATGAACTACAAAAATCTCTGAAACTGGAAACACTTATCTCCCTCACTAGTTTTAAGCACCAGCTGTCAGAGCAGCTCACAGATTACTGCACCTGTACATAGCCCATCTATAATTTAGCCCAAACAACTACCTCTTCCCCTACTGTTTTTATTTATTTTTCTACTTTGCACATTCTTCCACTGCAAATCTACCATTCCAGTGTTTTACTTGCTATATTGTATTTACCTTGCCACCATGGCCTTTTTTTGCCTTCACCTCCCTTATCTCACCTCATTTGCTCACATTGTATATAGACTTATTTTTCTACTGTATTATTGACTGTATGTTTGTTTTACTCCATGTGTAACTCTGTGTTGTTGTATGTGTCGAACTGCTTTGCTTTATCTTGGCCAGGTCGCAATTGTAAATGAGAACTTGTTCTCAACTTGCCTACCTGGTTAAATAATGGTGAAAAAAATAAAAAAATGCAATACGGCTTTCCTCAGTAGGAAATCCTCTTCGACCCACTGTGCTGTCAGACTCAGCATGCTCATGGTGCTGACGTCGCTCGTCCAAATGTCAGTCGTGACGCCCATAGCAAGCAGTATAATGACTTCCATTATCTTGCCGTTAATGGATTTCGCCTTTGAGTTGTCTCGCTGAAATTCTTACTCTTTTAAATGACTGCTGGACTTCAACTTGTTTAGTTGTTGGAAGTGTGCGCTTAATATTTTTCTGCTTTTGTTCTGTGTAGAGCTGTATTTTTTGGGTCGTCATTACGTCATCTACCTACGTTATAAAGGTATGCACGTCAGCTTTGACATCAGTTTTGCACATCAGCGTTAAACTAGACATCAGGTCGATGCCGATGTTGTCATTTTTAGCTAATATCGTCCGATTCCGATATGCTCACCGATATATTGTGCATCCCTAATAAAGGTGATACATGTGACATCCTGGTAACTTTGAGAACTTTATATCATTGTTGTCCCTGACGAAATTCAAGGCAGTCTACGCATATTCATGACGCTAGCACAGCATCTCACTCTCGATTGACTACAGAAGGTTAACGTCAACACTGCTCATCGAAAAATAAGTATTCAAATAACGAGATGTATCCACCAATCCAAAGAGAGGAATAGGTGAGAGCTTGACAGCCCACCCTTCCGCTCGATGGACAACAAATCCCATTGTTAGAGCGGAGACACAAGCATCTCATCATTATATCCATTATCTCTGGCAACACCCACCAACACAGCAGTGACTAAGGGGGCAGTTGAAATCGGCCAGGGGACAAAACATTTTGGGTTTCTTGCGTTGGAATTATACTGAACTCTGCTTATATCACACTATACCACAATAAACAAAAGTTCAAATCCAGAGACTCCGAGTGCTTTTGAAAATACAGGTTGGCAAGAAATTGGTAGCCCATCTAAGCTGTGCTGTATCAGCGTAACATAGGGGCCTTCTAGCAGTAGTAAGGACAAAGATTTAGCAGGAGGCAGGCAGGTAAAGGTGCAAATAAGTGTTGGATTTATTTACACAGAACCTGTGTTTCAAAGATTACGCTGATATTTACAAATATACACTATACAAAAGTATGTGGACGCGCCCACAGGGGAGAGAGACGCGTCTTAACTTCCAATGCTCCATCCCCCTGCCCAACCCCCCTCCACGCCACTCCGCCAACCGCCAGGATGCCCGGCATCAGAACATTCCAGGCATTCCCGTGATTGGCAGATAGCAGGTTGATTGGCATGTCGGACCCCGCGAACACTGGGTACTGGTCAGTACAACACAACCACCTACTAGCCTAACACATAACACACAGCTGTCTGTGCGGGTCGCTACAATATATATATATATAATATATATATATATATATATATTTTTTAAATACAACTTTCCCTCAACATCAGCAAGACAAAGGAGCTGATCGTGGACTACAGGTAACAGAGGGCCAAACACACCCCCATTCACATCAACGGGGCTGTAATAGCGCGGGTCGAGAGTTTCAAGTTCCTCGGTGTCCACAAGGACCTATCGTGGTCCAAACACACCAACACAGTCGAGAAGAGGTCACGACAACGCTTATTCCCCCTCAGGTGGTTGAAAAGATTTGGCATGGGCACTCAGATCCTCAAAAAGTTCTACAACTGCACCATTGAGAGCATTATTGTTACTATTTCCTATTTATTTAGCAAATGTGTGTCTTACTTTTTAACTCTGTGTAACAGTTTAACTTTAGACCGTCCCCTCGCCCCGACACGGGCGCGAACCAGGGACCCTCTGCACACATCAACAACTGACACCCACGAAGCATCGTTACCCATCGCTCCACAAAAGCCGCGGCCCTTGACCACTACTTCAACTCAAGGTCTCAAAGCGAGTGACGTAACCAATTGAAACGCTATTAGCGCGGACCACCGCTAACTAGCTAGCCATTTCACATCCGTTACATCTGCACTGTTGGGAATGGACTCGTAAGTAAGCATTTCATTATAAAGTCTACACCTGTTGTATTCTGCATGATTTGACAGCACAGATACATATTTGTTTTGCCCCAACCTGTCACTCAATCATTTGAACTTTTTATTTATGTAACGTTAGGGACATAAAACAAAAATCTGAGGGTATACAAAGTTTGAACTGAGGGAGCAAGGCCCCTTTTGCCCCCTTGTGGAGCCGGGTTCTCAACACTCACACAGGAAGTGCTGCAGAGAGATTCGTCCCGTTGCTACTGACTTATAAGGCATTGAACTCCACTTCCCCATTCAATGTTTATCACAAGCCTCAGATGACATTGTCGTGAAACTTACTCTGAAGGGTATATGAGGGAATCTAAAGGAACCAACGGCTAGTTATATCCCTTTTCTGAGGAGTTGTAAAACAATCCCTGGAATGTGACTACCAAACAGGGTTGGGGTTCTTCATTGGGGTACTTAGGTTATCTTGAGCTGAAATTTAATTGATATTGACCACAATAATCCTTCTTATCAATGCTTGTAGATAAGTAGCCTCAATCATACGAAACAGCGAGTTCACTTACTTGTGCACATTCACACTTACCGGCAAATTGAATCTAGGCGAGTATTAACGTTTGACATCAATTGTTTCAATCGTTTCCAAAACAGGCAGAACCATTGTCAACAATGTCATCCCAGTTTTCAGCATCTAACAATCAAGCAATATCAAGTAGTCCTAATAAACTCAGACCGTTCTTATTATACCTCAGTGAGTCCGACAACTAACAAGCTAACAAGCTAGCCAGCTGCCAACCCTACTACACCTCGCCAGTTGAGACATGATGGCACTTGGCTTGGCACCAGAATTACAGCAGCACCAACACTAATGCATGCAAACGAACCGGCAGATACACTGGCCAAATGAGCAAAAAAAGCATTGCTTTGCTAGCTAGATAAAAGGATATTGTCTGATTAGCGAGTCCACTTCTGCCTCGTCAGGACCCAGCTGATTTTCACCTCCATCCTCCTCGTCAACAAATTTGTTCTCGTCGTATTCGTCAACGTCTACTGTCCTGAATCGATTAGACACTGTATTCTTCGACATTGTGCTAAGTTTACGTCCCTTCTTTAGATACAAAATAATGACATTTAGTGATAAAATCTGCCGTTTACAGCTCTAGTTTGAGAGCCTTCTTTCCTTCTCCCTGCCTCTCACCAGCGTCTCGTCAGCAACAACAAAAACGACAATATTCTAAATAAAAGTATCTCACGTAATAGTATAAAAGTGTCAATATCCTGTATTTATTCATGATATATGAAAAATAATTGTCCAAACATTAACAATGATTCATATTTGTTCATATTTAAGTGACATTTGGGTTTTATAACATGTTCTAATGTCAAATAAATTATTGATTTCGTATCATACACATATTCACGTTTTACTGTGGACTTTTATTTTAAAGGCAAAATCAGAAAACCGGAAGTCTTAATGTGGATGAGATCAGAGAGAAAAAGGAGGAAGAGAGAGGACCAACTCGGCAGAAAATCTGTCTCCATCCAGCAGGTGGCGTTTTTGTGTTGTTTCGCCCACCAAGCAAACAGTTTTTGTATGTAGGTCAATGAGAGCGTGGAATTTGGTCAACAACAAAAATGATGTCTTATTTGCTACGTGAAGTTTATTTGATCGAATGGAAGTTTTCGTAATCCTTAACCCTCCTGCTGTGTTCTGGTCGAATTGGACCGATTTACAAGTTTTCTCTCTGAAAAATGTAGTTAATGTAATCTGATTGTCATAAGGTTCCATGACTTTGTCCACACAGGGGATCTGAACACACAAAATACATTTAGATGATTTTCATTACATTTTGGGTGTTTTATTTATCTTTTGTCTACCTGTGGTGTTCCCGGGCACATGCCCATTCATCAGATGGACACACTTCCTCTCCCAGACCCCCACATGCGTGTGTGTTTGAGCACACACACACCCCACTCCCCTTCTTGGCTTCCATGGCAATCCCCACGGGAACCTTTCCCCAATTGAATATTTCCCCCACGGGAACCACACCTGTTGGCATTCTCACAAACAATTGCAACATTGTTTCAATAATATATAGAACTTTTCTAGCATCTCTGGTATATAAAGCTTTGTTGAGGCCTTGCTCACAATTCATTCTGTGGAAGCACAATGACCAAACGATATACTGTATGCTCTTGATCATATTTTTGATCATGACACTGGTGAGGAGGAGAGTCCTTGTTAAACTCTGACACAAAGTAGTCTGTGATAAGTTGCACAATATGTTTCATCTGAGTATTTGTTAGTCAAAATAATCCATACATTACATTTTTACTCAAAAACGAGTTGTATGAGCTCAGGTCAATGAGGCCTACAGGCCATAAATAGCAAATAGAAGTTCAAAACTTGAAATGTTCACAAGAACTTAAGTTGATAAAAAGAGTTAACACAACATTAGGTGATAATATATGTATTATTATGGATTTATAATCAGCAATAATGGGGCGGTCATTTTGGACCGGGAACACAGAATTAATTAACATGAAACAAACACAACAGGAGGGTTAAATTGTTATGAGTGTACTGATATAAGTAGGGCAGGTGACATCCCGGCAACTTTGAGAAAAATACCTTATATCGGAGTTGTCTCGAGATGGCTATGCATACACAGGATGGCGCCGACAGACATGGCAGCTCTCTACCACCGGCGGAGAAGAGGTATTCGGGGGGGACTTCTAGTCCGACTCAGGAGGCGTGCTCTCCATCCACCGCTTCTGAGTATATCTCTGGACAATAAAGTAGACGAACTCCGGGCGAGGATCTCCTTCCAGAGAGACATCAGGGACTGTAGCATACTCTGCTTCACGGAATCATGGCTCTCTCCGGATATACTGTCCCCATCCACACAGCCAGCTGGGTTCTCAGCACATCGCGGAGATAGGAATAAAGAACTTTCTGGGAAGAAGAAAGGCGTGGTGTATGTTTCTGTCACGTTCCTGACCTTATTTCCTTTGTTTAGCCTTGTTTAGTTGGTCAGGACGTGAGCTGGGTGGGCATTCTATGTTATGTGTTTCTATGTTGGGTTCATTGTATTAGCCTGATATGGTTCTCAATCAGGGGCAGGTGTTTTACGTTTCCTCTGATTGAGAACCATATTAAGGTAGGCTGTTCTCACTGTTTGTTTGTGGGTGATTGTTGCTGTGTCTGTGTTTGTTCGCCACATGGTACTGTTTCGTTTCGTTCGTTCGTTTGTTCCTGTTCGTGCGTTCATGTTTTATGTTCTCAAGTTCAGGTCTGTTCACGTCGTTTTGTTATTTTGTATTTTGTCAGTGTTCTGTTTAGTTGGATAATTCATTAAAATTCAACATCATGAACATTCACCACGCTGCGCCTTGGTCCTCCTCTCTTCCACATAAAGACGAGCGTTACAGTTTCATGATTAACTACTCATGGTGTGATTGTGATAACGTACAGGAACTCAAGTTCTTTTGTTCACCCGACCTAGAATACCTCACAATCAAATACCGACCATATTACCACCCAAGAGAATTCTCTTTGGTTATAGTCTGTGAGAGAAAAATAACATATTTACCTGATTTATTTGATATTCATGGTTAACAATTCATATTTAACTAATAGTAAGACATTTTGTCCTACTACTGTCTGTGTTTTTATGGTCTCCATTTTAGTTCCCTGCAGCTAATCTGGGCATATGGTCACCAGAGATGGCTTGAGCTGGCAAATTAGTTAACGACTGCATTACATAGACAGGAATGTGTTTTACTAGGGATAGCTTAGGAGTAGACCAATCCCTCATTGTCTCAAAATCATCCTTGCATCTGGGAAACTAAGCCAGTGTGGGTTTAAGACAACAACACTGTGCAGATAACAACCAGATGAACCCAGAGTGGCTTATGATGCCTCAATCTGCATGGGATGGGTGGAACCAACCATGACTAAGCATTTGTAGTGTCAGCTATATATAGTACTCTCCATTTGTGTAAAGGTTAGGTTACTCAGTCCAACACTCAAGGGTGTGGGGTCAACCAGCGTCATTATTGCAATAATTAATCAATATTGAATTAAGATGATTTTTTGAAGAAATGACAAAGTCTCTCCCACTTGATTAGAATATTCCACGACAAGTCACAGATGTGTATAATCCCCCTCAAGCCGATACCACGGCGGCCCTCAAGGAACTGCACTGGACTTTGTACAAACTGGAAACCACGTATCCTGAGGCCGCATTTATTGTTGCTGGGTATTTTAACAAAGCAAATTTGAAGAAAAAAATGCTACCGAAGTTCTATCAACACATTGACTGTAGTACTCGTGCTGGAAAAACACGCGACCACTGTTACTCCCCGTTCTGGGATACCTACAAGGCCCTCCCGCGCCCTCCCTTCGGCAAATCAGATCACGACTCCATTTTGCTCCTCCCTTCCTATAGGCAGAAACTCAAACAGGAAGTACCCGTGCTAAGGTCTATTCAATGCTGGTCTGACCAATCGTAATCCATGCTTCAAGATTGTTTTGATTCCCTCGGATTGGGATATGTTCTGGGTAGCCTATGGAAAAAACATTGACGTATACACTGACATGGTGGCTGAGTTCATCAGGAAGTGTATAGGGGATGTTGTTCCCACGGTGACTGTTGAAACCTACCCAAACCAGAAACTGTGGATAGATGGCAGAATTTGTGCAAAACTGAAAGCGCGAACCACCGCATTTAACCATGGCAAGGGGACTGGAAATATGGTTGAATACAAACAATTTAGTAATTCCCTCCGTAAGGCAATCAAACAGGCAAAACGTCAGTACAGAGACAAAGTGGAGTCGCAATTCAACGGCTCAGACACGAGACGTATGTGGCAGAGTCTACAGACAATCACGGATTACAAAGGGAAAACCAGCCACGTCGCGGACACCAAAGTCTTGCTCCCGGACAAGCTGAACACCTTCGCCCGCTTTGAGGATAACACAGTGCCACCGACGCAGCCCACTTCCAAGAACTGTGGGCTCTCATTCTCCGTGGTCGACGTGAGTAAGAAATTTAAGCATGTTAACCCTCGCAAGGCTGCCGGCCCAGACGGCATCCCTAGCTGTGTCCTCAGAGTGTCATGGTTCCTCCTGGCACCAAAGGGCGGCAGAGACCGCCCTAGAGACTTGTATTGGACTCACGTGTCTTATTATTTCATGATTGTGTCCCTGTTAAAATATATGTGTTTTCTGTGGTCCTTTGTAGAAACTTGAATTGTTGACCATGTGCGTTCGTTTCTTGAGTGAGTTTTCAAGACTTAGTGTTTGTTGTTTTTTCAAGTGTACTGTGATCCTGCGGCTATCGTTTCTCAGTAAAGTATTATGTTTATCCTTAACCACTGATTCCTCGTCTGGTCTCTTCTCTGCCCCTGAGTCCTACCTAAACACGTCACACAGAGCATGGTAACTGAACTAAATGACTATTGCCCCGTAGCACTCACTTCTGTCATCATGAAATGCTTTGAGAGGCTAGTTAAGGATCATATCACCTCTACCTTACCTGACACCCTAGACCCACTTCAAATTGCATATTGCCCCAATAGATCCACATCCATCGCACTACACACTGCCCTATCCCATCTGGACAAGAGGCATACCTATGTAAGAATGCTGTTCATTGACTATAGCTCAGCCTTTGACACCATAGTACCCTCCAAGCTAATCATTAAGCTCAGGGCCCTGGGTCTGAACCCCGCCCTGTGCAACTGGGTCCTGGACTTCCTGACGGGCCGTCCCCAGGTGGTGAAGGTAGGAAACAACACCTCCACTTTGCTGATCCTCAACACAGGGGCCCCACAAGGGTGCGTGCTCAGCCCCCTCCTGTACTCCCTGTTCACCCATGACTGCATGGCCACGCACGCCCCCAACTCAATCATCAAGTTTGTAGACGACACAACAGTAGTAGGCCTGATTACCAACAATGATGACACAGCCTACAGAGAGGAGGTAAGGGCCCTGGCAGAGTGGCGCCAGAAAAATAACCTCTCGAAGATGGCGCAACAGTGACTCTTCAACCTCAGGAGGCTGAAGAAATCCATCTTGGACCTCCCGGTCGCGGCCGGCTGCGACAGAGCCTGGGCTCGAACCCAGAATCTCTGGTGGCACAACTAGCACTGCGATGCAGTGCCTTAGACCACTGCGCCACCCGGGAGGCCAGATGCACAATTAAGAGCATCCTGTTGGGCTGTATCACCGCCTGGTACGGCAACTGCACCGCCCGCAACCGCAGAGCTCTCCAGAGGGTGGTGCGGTCTACCCAACACATAACCAGGTGCACACTGCCTGCCCTCCAGGACACACACGGCACCTGATGTTACAGGAAGGCCAAAAAGATCAATAAGGACATCAACCACCCGAGCTAACTGCCTATTCACCCCACTACCATCCAGAAGGAGAGGTCAGTACAGGTGCATCAAAGCTGGGACCGAGATACTGAAAAACAGCTTCTATCTCAAGGCCATCAGAGTGTTAAATAGCCATCACTAACCGGCTACCAGCCGGTTACGCCACCCTGCACCTTCAAGGCTGCTGCCCTATATACATAGACATGGAATCACTGACCACTTTAATAATGGAACACTAGTCACTTTAATAATGTTTACATACTGCTTTACTCATTTCATATGTATATACTGTATTCTGTTCTACTGTATTTTATTCTATGCCACTCCGACATTGCTCGTTCTAATATGTATATATTTCTCAATTCCATTATTTTACTTTTAGATTTGTGTGTATTGTTGTAAATTGTTAGATACTACTGCACTGTTGGAGCTGGGAAAACAAGCATTTCACTACACCTGCAATAACATCTGCTAAATATGTGTATGTGTCAAATAAAATTTGATTTGATTCACGACATGAGGCTAGTAGCATAGCATCTCTCTCCATTGGATACAGGCGGTTAACGTCAACAACCATCGTTGAATATTATATATCCACCAAACCAAAGAAAGGATAGGCAGGAGCTAGACAGCCCGCCATGCCGCTTTGTGGACAATGATTCACGGAGAGACATGTATCTTGTCAGCTTATTCATGATCTTTGATAGGATCCAGATAGTATTGCTGCCATGGTATGGAGCCAGATACATGCCAAAAGGTTGAACGTACGTATCGTTAGAAAATCCATAGGTGAATTGTTAGAATCGTAAGAAAAGAGTGAAGCATGAACGTAAACGTGAAATTACATCTGTGAACATACAAAGACCATGTTACGATTACGGACTAACATTTTAGGCTTGAACAAATCTTGTGTCGCAATTCTGGCATACAATAAAACCTTTCAGAGTTTTGGCAGTATCATCTCACCAACAAAAAATATGTACACCAAACGGCCTGTGAGGAGTGCTACCCGAACAAGCATAACACAGTATTAAAGAAAACTGAAGTCAGGGAAACCGTGAAGAGGTATCCTGCAGGTTTTCAAGGTAAAAGTCTCTATTAAGTCTAGATAGCACTAGCTGTATTATGTCTACAGCAGTGACGTTTCAGTCCACTAGGTGTATCTCTACAGCATGGACACATCTCTGGGTGACGTGGACATCCCCATGCATGCACCTTATCAAAATATGACTCATTCAATATTGCACCATCCCATTCTCTATGTATGACCACTGGAGTCTTTGCCACTCAAAATATTTTTATATAGAATATTTTTATATTTATTTCATCACTCAAAATCTTGCCAATGCATATTCTGTAGGGGCCTCTCATTCCTCTTTCTATTCTGGTTAGAGCCAGTTTGCTCTGTGAAGGGAGTAGTACACAGCGTTGAACGAGATATTCAGTTTCTTGGCAATTTCTCGCATGGAATAGCCTTCATTTCTCAGAACAAGAATAGACTGACGAGTTTCAGAAGAAAGGTCTTTGTTTCTGGATATTTTGAGCCTGTAAAATGAACCCACAAATGCTGATACTCCAGATACTCAACTAGTCTAAAGAAGGCTAGTTTTATTGCTTCTTTAATCAGCACAACAGCTTTCAGCTGTGCTAACATAATTGCAAAAGGGTTTTCTAATGATCAATTGGCATTTTGAAATGATAAACTTGGATTAGCTAACACAACGTGCCAACAAAAAAATGTGCTTTTCTTTCAAAAACAAGGACATTTCTAAGTGACCCCAAACTTTTGAACGGTAGTGTAAATATATATTTTTATACATTTGGAAAAATGTATAATAACCTGTTTTTGCTTTGTCATTTAAGGGGTGTTGTATGTAGATTGTATGTAAAACTATTTAATCAATTTGAGAATAAGGCTGTAACGTAACAAAATGTGTAAAAACTCAAGGGGTCTGAATACTTTCCGAATGCACTGTGAACTCGTTACCCTCCGAGCTCCAACAATGCGAATTAAACAATAATAAGTCAATAAAAATACAGTACCAGTCATAAGTTTGGACTCACAAATCAATTCAAATTGTATGGGGCACATATTTAGCAGATGTTATTGCGGATGTAGCGAAATGCTTGCTTTCCTAGCTCCAACAGTGCAGTAGTATCTAACAATACACAACAATACACACAAATCTAAAAGTAAAATATATAAATATTAGATTGAGCAATGTCGGAGTGGCATTGACCACAATACAGTAGAATAGAATACAGTATATACATATGAGATGAGTAAAGCAGTATGTAAATATTATTAAAGTGGCCCATGTCTATATAGGGCAGCAGCCTCTAAGGTGCAGGGTTGCGTAACCGGGTGGAAGCCAGCTAGTGATGGCTATTTAACACTCTGATGGCCTCGGTCCCACTTTTGATGCACCTGTACTGACCTTGCCTTCTGGATGATAGCAGGGTGAACAGGCCGTGGCTCGGGTGGTTGATGTCCTTGATTATCTTTTTGGCCTTCCTGTAACATCGGGTGCTGTAGGTGTCCTGGAGGGCAGGCAGTTTGCCCCAGGTGATATGCTGGGCAGACCGCACCCCCATCTGGAGAGCCCTGCGGTTGCGGGCGGTGCAGTTGCCGTACCAGGCGGTGATACAGCCCAACAGGATGCTCTCAATTGTGCATCTGTTAAAGTTTCTGAGGGTTTTAGCGGCCAAATTTCTTCAGCCACCTACTGTGTGGGTGAACCATTTCAGATCATCAGTGATGTCTACGTTGAGGAAATTGAAACTTTCCACCTTCTCCACTGCGGTCTCGTCGATGTGGATAGGGGCGTGCTGTTTCCTGAAGTCCACGATCAGCTCCTTTGTTTTGTTAACGTTGTGTGAGAGGTTATTTTTCTGGCACCACTTTCCCAGGGCTCTCATCTCCTCCCTGTAGGCTGTCTCGTCACTGTTGGTAATCAGGCCTACTATTGTTGTGTCGGCTGCAAACTTGATGATTGCGTTGGAGGCGTGCGTGGCCACACAGTTGTGGGTAAACACAGAGTACAGGAGGGGGCTGAGCATGCACCCTTGTGGGGCCCCTGTGTTGAGGATCAGTGTGGAGGAGGTAATTTTGCCTCCCTTCACCACCTGGAGGTGGCCATTCAGGAAGTCCAGGACCCAGTTGCATAGGGAGGAGTTCAGTCCCAGGGCTGTGAGCTTTGTTGTGAGCTTCGAGGGCACTATGGTATTGAAGGCCGAGCTGTAGTTGATGAACAGCATCCTCGCATTTCTCTTGTCCAGGTGGGTGAGGGCAGTGTGCAGTGCAATGGTGATTGCATCGTCCGTGGATCTGTTGGGGCAGTAGACGAATTGGAGAGGGTCGAGTGTGTCTGGAAGGGAGGAAGAGTCTTTGACTAGCCTCTCAAAGCACTTCATGATGACTGAAGTGAGTGTCCAGGCACCCTGTTTTAAGCTGACCGCAGTAAAAGTCAGCGACGGTCTACAGCCCGGAACCTCCAGCGACGGTTCACAGTCCAGAGCTTCCAGCGACGGTTTACTGTCCAGAGCTTCCAGCGACGGTTCACAGTTCAGAGCCTCCAGTGACGGTCCACGGCCCGGAGCTTCCTGAGCCGGTGCCATGGCCGGAGCCTTCCACTGCGCCGAAGCCCAGTCCAGGCACGGTGTCCAGTCCCGCTCTATGGCCGGAGCCTTCCTCTGCGCCGGTGACCAGTCCAGGCACGGCGTCCAGTCCCACTCCATGGCCGGAGTCTTCCTCTGCGCCGGTGCTCAGCCCAGGCACGGCGTCCAGTCCCGCTCCATGGCTGGAGCCTTCCTCTGCGCCGGTGCCCAGTCCAGTCCGGCTCCATGGCCGGATCCGCAGTCTGAGCGGGTGATACGTCCCGCACCGGAGCCGCCACCGATGCTAGCTGCCCACCCTAACCCTCCCCAACTAGTTTCAGGTTTTGCGGTCAGAGTCCGCACCTTTGGGGGGGAAATGTCACTATCATTAAAATGTGGAACTCTACTCACGCTGCGCCTTGGTCTAATTATTCATACGACGGTCGTGACAAAAGTAGAAGAAGCTTTTTCAATCACTCCCTTGAATGCTGTGGCCACCCTTTCCTGTTGTGCTCTCAGGTCATTTGTGCCTGTGTGAATTATTATGTGGCTGGGTGAACCTAGTTGGTCCTCAGACAGAAGGTCTGCTGGGTGTTTGGACACCAGAGTTTAGACACACTGTGTTTGGGAAAAACGTTTTTTTCTTGTATATATTTCACATTTGAGTCCAATCTGTGTCTTGTGTATGACCTCAGTGGGTGTGGGGGGGTTGTCAGGAGGGTTATCAGGGTGGTTGACAGGGAGGGAGTTCAGAGGGGGTGAAATCGCCTAGGCTTGGGGTTCTTCATTTGTCTGTCCCGCTATGATGTCGAGGCTATGGTCAGGGTCTGGGGGAGGGGGACTGTTTTGCTGTGATGTCGAGACTTTTGTCGGGAGCTGAGGTGGGCTGTTCTGCTAGCTTCTCTGCGGGGGTGGCCACCTCTCTAGTGGGTTGTTCTCTGTCACACGCCATCCCCCTCACCCTCTCCTCCAGCAGTCTGATCCTCTCCTCTAGTGCTCTGTTCTTCTCCTGCTCCTTCTCCTGTTGAGGTTGTCTCAGACCAGAGTGCAGATATGTCTCTCTCCACCTCCAACTCTCTGGGTTGGGTGTTGTTGTGCTGCTGGACTGTTGTCTGGGTCTGTGCTGACTGGAGTGTAATCACCTGCTGTTCCAGCTCCACCTACCTTACCTACAGCTGGGTGAATTTATCCTTAATTTCAATGAGGGAGTAGTACTCTGTGCTGGGAGGTTGACTTTCCGTTTGGGTTGCTCGTCTGTGGGGTTATATAATGAAGAGGTCTGGTCTGACCCGCTCGGGATGGGGATATTTTTCTCAAGGGAAAGCTTCTCCTACAGAGCTAATTCTTTGATTAGGTGAAAGTCCAGCTGAAACTCTTTGGGGTTGCCCTGTACCATTACTGTTCCAGACTTATAGAGATTTATATTAGCTGACTCAGATTCCTCGTTGTCTAGTATCCTGAGTTTCCACCCTTCATTAACACCCCCCCTCTTAACAGAGGGATCTGTGCTAATATAGCGCTGTGCCATGCCAGGGGATGGTCTGTGTGGAAGATGAGGTTGCTGATGTTCCCATTTTTATAATAGTCAGCAAAAAGTGTCTCTTGGTTTTCCATAAGGAGCTTCATTTTGTGCTCTTTTCGTGTCTTATCATTCTTTACATACACAGGGTACTGTATTTTAATTACCTCTGAACAGCGGGAGGCAGCTTTTAAGGCCTCTCCTTCTGGTTGGAGTACACTGTGCGACTCTCCTGCTATTGTTGGGCTAAAAGGCTTTGACACCACTCACTTGACATGTCAGTGCTAATTGAAGTTGTATCAAGCTTGGTAGCCTTAACTTAGCATTCAGTCCTTATAAAGTAACGTAATGTATTTTTTTCTTGGCTTTTGGAAATAAAATATAGCTTTAGACTAAACATGACTCACTCAGTTCCAGGTTGGATGGTGTTTTCAGGTTTCTGTTTTCCAGAGAATTTGCTGTATAGTTTTGGAATAATAATCTTTGGTAGTTGTAAACCTTCCAGGTGATTCCGTAATTCCGTCCAAAATCAGGTTGTAGGTTTTGAGTTTTGATTTGGAGTGAAGGGTAGAGGGTAGCATCCTGTATATGTCCCTGAACAAAAAAAATCCACGTTTATCTAACTCTAAATCTATATTTTTTTAAGAACATGCTGAAAAACTCAGCAGGTGGCGCCAGAGCATAGGAAATAGATTAGTTAGGTAGTATCAAAAGCAGTACAGTAAAGGTTTATAAAAGAGTTAAACAGACCCGTGTGTAAAGTACTTAAGTAAAAATACTTTAAAGTACTACTGAGTAGTTTTTTTGGGTATCTGTACTTTACTTTATTATTTACATTTTTGACAACTTTTACTTCACTACAATCCTAAAGAAAATAATGTACTTTTTACTCCATACATTTTCCCTGACACTGTTTGTAAACTAATGTCAGAGTGTTATAGTGTACCGCTGGTTTACATAATATAAGGAATTTGAAATGATTAATACTTTTACTTTTGATACTTAAGTACATTTTAGCAATTACATTTACCTGTGATACTTAAGTATATTTAAAACCAAATAATCTGACACTTGCTGAAATTATATTTTACTGGGCAACTTTCACTTTTACAAGTAATTTTCTATTAAGGTACTGAATAGGCCTTCATTGTAAATAATAATTTGTTCTTGATTGACCTGCCTTGTAAAATAAAATAAAATTTTAAAAACGAATGTATGTGCAGTGCATCTACTGAAACATATGTTTGGTAATGAGAGCATGTATTTCTAAACCACTGTAGTGTTTTCTTTTAGATCAAATGAACTACTATCATATGTTCACTTTAATGGATTAGAGTTGAATACAAGATACATGTACTTCCTCCATTGATAGAGAGCATAGTTTACTTCAGGAAGCTGAGGATCTAAACAGATTACATAGTACAGCTGTTCGCTGTGTGACTCACCACACTCACTACTCGTAAAAGGCTATGGCGGAAGTATTTACTTTACCGAACATGCTGTGCTGGTCACGGGTGGTAACTGCCTGCCAGTCGACCATGGTGGTCCCCCATATAGGATAACAGAGCAACTGCGTGCAGCATACACTCCATGATGTCAGGACAGCGTCAGATGATGAAAGTGCTATTTTTTGTTTTGCAGGAAATAGAGACCAAGTTTCCCATTTCCAGCTGGTTTTATCTTTGTCATCATGAACCCCACAGATGGTCTTTGGCTGGGGGCAGTATTGCGTAGCTTGGATGAATAAGGTGCCCAGAGTAAACTACATGCTACTCAGTCCCAGAAGCTAAGATATGCATATTATTAGTATATTTGGATAGAAAACACTCTGAAGTTTCTAAAACTGTTTGAATGATGTCTGTGAGTATAACAGCACTCATATGGCAGGCAAAAACCTGAGAAAAAATCCAACCAGGAAGTTGGAAATCTGAGGTTTGTAGTTTTTCAACTCATCGCCTATCGAATATACAGTGGGATATTGGTCATATTGCACTTCCTAAGGCTTCCACTAGATGTCAACAGTCTTTAGAACCTTGTTTGATGCTTCTACTGTGAAGGAGGGGGAAATGAGGGCTCTTTGAGTCAGGGGTCTGGCAGAGTACCATGAGCTGACCATGCGCGTTCACGTGAAAGTTCGCTTGCAATCCATTGCATTTCTGAAGACAAAGGAATTCTCCGGTTGAAACATTATTGAAGATTTATGATAAAAACATCCTAAAGATTGATTCTATACATCGTTTGACATGTTTCTACAGACTGTAACGGAACTTTTGGACTTTTCGTCTGCTCGCGCCTCATGAATTTGGATTACGGGGCTAAACGTACGAACAAAAAGGAGGTATTTGGACATAAATTATGTACTTTATCGAAAAAATCAAACATTTATTGTGGAACTGTGATTCCTGGGAGTGCATTCTGATGAAGATCATCAAAGGTAAGTGAATATTTATAACGCTATTTCTGACTTCTGTTGACTCCAACATGGTTTTGTTGTCTGAGCACTGTACTCAGATTATTGCATGGTTTGCTTTTTCCGTAAAGTTTTTTTGAAATCTGACACAGCGGTTGCATTAAGGAGAAGTATATCTCTAATTCTGTGCATTACACTTGTATCTTATATTAAAGTTTATGATGACTATTTCTGTAAATTGATGTGGCTCTCTGCAAAATCACCGGATGTTTTGGGAGCAAAACATTACTGAACGTAACACGCCAATGTAAACTGAGATTTTTGGATATAAATATGCACTTTATCGAACAAAAAATACATGTATTGTGTAACATGAAGTCCTATGAGTGTCCTCTGATGAAGATCATCAAAGGTTAGTGATTCATTTTATCTCTATTTCTGCTTTTTGTGACTCCTCTCTTTGGCTGGAAAAATGGCTGTGTTTTTCTGTGACTAGGTACTGACCTAACATAATCGTTTGGTGTGCTTTCGTCGTAAAGCCTTTTTGAAATCGGACACTGTGGTGGGATTTACAACAAGTTTATCTTTAAAATGGTGTGAAATACCTGTATGTTTGAGGAATTTTAATTTTGAGATTACTGTTGTTTGAATTTGGCGCCCTGCACTTTCACTGGCTGTTGTCAAATCGATCCCGTTAACGGGATCTTAGCCGATCTCAGCCATAAGAGGTTTAAAAGAACAAAATACACATATTCCCCAAAATTGCACATGAAAAATATTCCTGACTCACAATAAACTTCACTTACGGGTAGAGCCTGGATATCAAAATACTACACCCCTTGGTGTGGCACTCATGAGAATGGACACACCATAATATTAGTGGGAATTAAGAGTAACATTTCTAATGGGCCGTGTCTAGACTGTTGGCCTTTTATCTCTTGTTGAAGAGAAAAGATAACACAAACATTATTTCCATCAGACATGGGTCAGACATGATGGACCTCACCACTGGATCAGACATGATGGACCTCACCACTGGGTAAGACATGATGGACCTCACCACTGGGTCAGACATGATGGACCTCACCACTGGGTCAGACATGATGGACCTCACCATTGGGTCAGACATGATGGACCTCACCACTGGGTCAGACATGATGGACCTCACCACTGGGTCAGACATGATGGACCTCACCACTGGGTCAGACATGATGGACCTCACCACTGGGTCAGACATGATGGACCTCACCACTGGGTCAGACATGATGGACCTCACCACTGGTTAAGACATGATGGACCTCACCACTGGGTCAGACATGATGGACCTCACCACTGGTTAAGACATGATGGACCTCACCACTGGGTCAGACATGATGGACCTCACCACTGGGTCAGACATGATGGACCTCACCACTGGGTCAGACATGATGGAACACACCACTGGGTCAGACATGATGGACCTCACCACTGGGTCAGACATGATGGACCTCACCACTGGGTCAGACATGATGGACCTCACCACTGGGTCAGACATGATGGAACACACCACTGGGTCAGACATGATGGACCTCACCACTGGGTCAGACATGATGGACCTCACCACTGGGTCAGACATGATGGACCTCACCACTGGTTAAGACATGATGGACCTCACCACTGGGTCAGACATGATGGACCTCACCACTGGGTCAGACATGATGGACCTCACCATTGGGTCAGACATGATGGACCTCACCACTGGGTCAGACATGATGGACCTCACCACTGGGTCAGACATGATGGACCTCACCACTGGGTCAGACATGATGGACCTAACCACTGGTTAAGACATGATGGACCTCACCACTGGGTCAGACATGATGGACCGCACCACTGGTTAAGACATGATGGACCTCACCACTGGTTAAGACATGATGGACCTCACCACTGGGTCAGACATGATGGACCTCACCACTGGGTCAGACATGATGGACCTCGCCACTGGGTCAGACATGATGGACCTCACCACTGGGTCAGACATGATGGACCTCACCACTGGGTCAGACATGATGGACCTCACCACTGGTTAAGACATGATGGACCTCACCACTGGGTCAGACATGATGGACCTCACCACTGGGTCAGACATGATGGACCTCACCACTGGGTCAGACATGATGGACCTCACCACTGGCTAAGACATGATGGACCTCACCACTGGGTCAGACATGATGGACCTCACCACTGGGTCAGACATGATGGACCTCACCACTGGGTCAGACATGATGGACCTCACCACTGGGTCAGACATGATGGACCTCACCACTGGTTAAGACATGATGGACCTCACCACTGGGTCAGACATGATGGACCTCACCACTGGTTAAGACATGATGGACCTCACCACTGAGTCAGACATGATGGACCTCACCACTGGGTCAGACATGATGGACCTCACCACTGGGTCAGACATGATGGACCTCACCACTGGGTCAGACATGATGGACCTAACCACTGGTTAAGACATGATGGACCTCACCACTGGGTCAGACATGATGGACCTCACCACTGGGTCAGACATGATGGACCTCACCACTGGTTAAGACATGATGGACCTCACCACTGGGTCAGACATGATGGACCTCACCACTGGGTCAGACATGATGGACCTCGCCACTGGGTCAGACATGATGGACCTCACCACTGGGTCAGACATGATGGACCTCACCACTGGGTCAGACATGATGGACCTCACCACTGGGTCAGACATGATGGACCTCACCACTGGGTCAGACATGATGGACCTCACCACTGGGTCAGACATGATGGACCTCACCACTGGGTCAGACATGATGGACCTCACCACTGGGTCAGACATGATGGACCTCACCACTGGGTCAGACATGATGGACCTCACCACTGGGTCAGACATGATGGATCTCACCACTGGGTCAGACATGATGGAACACACCACTGTATCTGACAGGCCGCCAAGTCCTGGTCCACAGTGAGAAAGGATTACTCACTGTGTTGGGTGTGTGTGTGTGACTGTGTTGGGTGTGTGTGTGTGACTGTGTTGGGTGTGTGTGTGTGACTGTGTTGGGTGTGGGTGTGTGACTGTGTTGGGTGTGTGACTCTGTTCAAATCAAATCAAATTGTATTTGTCACATACACATGGTTAGCAGATGTTAATGCGAGTGTAGCGAAATGCTTGTGCTTCTAGTTCCGACAATGGAGTAATAACCAACGAGTAATCTAACCTAACAATTTCACAACAACTACCTTATACACACAAGTGTAAAGGGATGAAGAATATGTACATTAACATATATGAATGAGTGATGGTACAGAACGGCATAGGCAAGATGCAGTAGATGGTATCGAGTACAGTATATACATATGAGATGAGTAATGTAGGGTATGTAAACATATAAAAGTGGCATTGTTTAAAGTGGCTAGTGATACATGTATTACATCAAGATGGCAAGATGCAGTAGCTGGTATAGAGTACAGTATATACATATGAGATGAGTAATGTAGGGTATGTAAACATTATATGAAGTGGCATTGTTTAAAGTGGCTAGTGATACATTTTTCCATACATTTTTCCATTATTAAAGTGAATGGAGTTAAGTCAGTATGTTGGCAGCAGCCACTCAATGTTAGTGGTGGCTGTTAACAGTCTGATGGCCTTGAGATAGAAGTACCACACACAGTCTGACTGACCTGACATGTACCACACAGTCTGACTGACCTGATATGTACCACACAGTCTGACTGACCTGATATGTACCACACACAGTCTGACTGACCTGATATGTACCACACACAGTTTGACTGACCTGAAATGTACCACACAATCTGACTGACCTGATATGTACCACACACAGTCTGACTGACCTGACATGTACCACACAATCTGACTGACCTGATATGTACCACACAGTCTGACTGACCTGATATGTACCACACACAGTCTGACTGACCTGCCATGTACCACACAGTCTGACTGACCTGATATGTACCACACACAGTCTGACTGACCTGATATGTACCACACACAGTCTGACTGACCTGATATGTACCACACAATCTGACTGACCTGATATGTACCACACAGTCTGACTGACCTGATATGTACCACACACATTCTGACTGACCTGATATGTACCACACAATCTGACTGACCTGATATGTACCACACAGTCTGACTGACCTGATATGTACCACACAGTCTGACTGACCTGATATGTACCACACAGTCTGACTGACCTGACATGTACCACACAATCTGACTGACCTGATATGTACCACACAGTCTGATTGACCTGATATGTACCACACATAGTCAGACTGACCTGACATGTACCAGACAGTCTGACTGACCTGATATGTACCACACAGTCTGAATGATCTGACATGTACCACACACAGTCTGACTGACCTGACATGTACCACACAGTCTGACTGACCTGATATGTACCACACACACAGTCTGACTGACCTGATATGTGCCACACACAGTCTGACTGACCTGACATGTACCAGACAGTCTGACCGGATATGTACCACACAGACAGCCTGACTGACCTGATATGTACCAGTCTGACTTACCTGATATGTACCACACAGTCTGACTGACCTGATATGTACCACACAGTCTGACTGACCTGATATGTACCACACAGTCTGACTGAACTGATATGTACCACACAGTCTGAATGATCTGACATGTACCACACAGTCTGACTGACCTGACATGTACCAGACAGTCTGACCTGATATGTACCACACAGTCTGACCTGATATGTACCACACACAGTCTGACTGACCTGATATGTACCACACACAGTCTGACTGACCTGATATGTACCAGACACAGTTTGATGCCTGCAAGTGTGCATAGGTTATAGTGTATATTTATTTCATAGTAAATCTAACATAGAATTACTATGAAATAAATATACACTATAACCTATGTTAGATTTACTATGAAATAAATATACACTATAACCTAACATAGGTTATAGTAAATTGTTCTCCATAATGATATTTGTTCTATAGTTGATACACAGCACACTGTATGATGGTAGAGGCCTGTGTGTGTCTGGTTGCGTGCGTTCCTCCAGAGCAGCCCCGTCTTGGTTACTGGGGTGCACCACAGCCTGTCTGTGTGCGGTGAGAGTGACTCAGCACATCAAGAAGAAAACATGCAGGCACATACATGACCCTTACGTGTGGTGTGTGAGAATAACATAATAACACGCCAATATGGAAATCATTCTCACCTCACATACATTAAGATAGACAGGCAGACAGCACTCTAGGGCGACAAGGCTTTTGAGTGTAGCCTTCAAAGGCCTTGAAGGTTTCTGAATGTTTGTCTGTGTCTGCCAGGCATGGCTGTGCTGTGCAGCTAGGCTACAGTAAACGGAGCACGTTAAAGTCAATCCAGAGGGCGTTAGGCGAGTGGTTTTCATGCCAGAGAGGAGGCACCCTCAGACGTGCACCGCAGCAAACTATCCTAAGCACATAATTAGTACTCTCACATGATGGGAATATTACTTTTGCATGATGATTTAATTGGAAAATGTAATGATTTACTGTGCGATGTGCTTCAACAGGTCTCTAACCAGCCTGTGGGTGGCTACGGTTAAGTTCTGTAGCTGGAGGAAGATTCTGCTAAGAAACTGCCTGGGCTTCATTTTATGAAGGTTTCAGGTGGATTATTTTACTGTGGCCACATTGTCCTTGTTGTGATGGGGTTTCTCATAGTAGCAGACCTATGAAAAAGACACAGCCAGATCTAGGTCATCTAGGCCTGGCCAAGGCATTTCCTTTCATAAGCCTAAAATATGTTTTCCAGTCCAGTGAAAGTTACAGTGTGTGTGTGTGTGTGTGTGTGTGTGTGTGTGTGTGTGTGTGTTAAACCTCTGATTTCCGGGGTCTACATGGTCGTGAATTCAAGCATCAAATTGCCATTTCTATAGTGGAAACATTGCATGAGATGAATAGTGTTGGCAAGTACTTCTACAACCAGGAATTCTTCCCTTTTCCAAGCCACAATAACATGTATAGTGGGTGTTGGATTACCGAGAAAGAAGACAACTTGGACTTTTATTCAATTACATGTACGTTGTACATAAACATGGTGTATGTTATTGGTTAAAATAATAAAAAGGACATAGTAAGAAAAGCAGAAGTGTATGACTACACTACTTGGGTCCTCTCAGTTTGAAATCATTTTAACACTTTATTTCCCATAATTGTAAAAATTGCAAAAAAACAAAAAAAACAAGACTATTTACTGTAGTCCAAGACAGCTTTACATGAAAAAAAGACATATGTCCTACTCTCCATATACTCATTCTACCTAAGAGAATAACATCCATTGAATAAAAAGGTGCCACACAGGTGTCCTGAAAAGATCAAGCGGTATGACTGTCATTGCTTGTGCGACGTTGCACAAAGTTCAGTATGAAATGCAATTCAGTCTGAAAATAGCCAACAACAATATGACAATCTCTGGGAGACCTAAAGCAGTGGTGGCTGCTGAGGGGAGGACGGCTCTTAATAATGGCTAGAACAGAGCAAATGGAATGGCATCAAACACATGGAAACCAAGGTTTCTTGGAAACCATGTGTTTGATGTATTTGATACCATTCCACTCCAGCCATTACCACGAGCCCGTTCTCCTTAATTAAGGTGCCACCAACCTCTTGTGACCTAAAAGTAATAAACAATAAGGTTAAAGGGTCAAAGAATGCAGAAATATTAATTTGCACAAAAGAAAATACACAGTAAAAACACACAAAAAAACAAGTTGCCAGCTAGAAATAATTTAAGTTTGGGCTACTGTGATAAAAGCTTAAGAAAATCACCTCTTTTACATAACATTGTTTTAAAAACTAGGCTGAAATGTGAGCTCAGGCAGACCATGGTCAGCAGACAGGGTTTTCTGTTCTGTGTAAAATTCCACAGCACACTGGATACCCTTTGACCCCTGCAAGTGTAGGTGTAGTATGTCAGATACTTCTCTTCAGACGCTGCTGCAGGTGTAGGTGTAGTGTTTGAAATTCCATTGTGTGCCGACAAGAGCCGTGAAGCCATCACACCACACCCTCTCCAGGGTTACACCCCACCCCCCTCACCCCACCTCAGCACAGACACACCAGACCATATCTGGTGTGTATGGGAGGATGGTGGGGGTGAGGAGGGGTCACGGTGGGAGGAAACTACTCTGCCCCAACAAAAAAAACTTGGTCCGAATATATAAGGGGAAGCCTGAAATAACACAGTCAGGAAAATAAACACACTCTAACGTGAGAGAGGACTATAAAGGAGGCAGACAGAAAGGCCGTTTCTATGGTGTTGAGTGTTGTTTGTTGTTGGAGCCACTCCCAGCGTTGAATAAACATAATTGAGATGTTTGAGGAATTCAGACGGTTGCACTTGGCTGTGTTTTAGTAGTTGGCATCGAACACAACCTGATGGTTTAAGGACGCCTCTTCTTCTATGGTTTCCATGGTTTCCTATGAGATCACTTGTTTAGATCAGTAACAACTGTTTACAACTATACTATAGGAAAACCCTGCTACATTAAAAACACATAATACATACATGAGTAGCACTTATAAAAATGGAAAGTCAATTAAGGAACCTTGAGTTTAGTTTACTGCTATTGGGATATCTCTTCAGACTTTATATCACTCAACTTTAGGGTCCAGAACAAGTCTTTGTCATGTTGTTCAGTGATATCCACCACAGGTTTCCATGGTTTACACCAAACCCTCTTCATTCACATTAGATGGACAAAACAAACCAACAAAGTTTCCCTAATGAAAAAATGTAAAAATATAGGAAAATCTCCACTCTCCAATGCCACAGTTTCGTCTGATAGCTTGACCTTGCTCTTCCCGGCATTCCGGCTCTCACTTCCGGGGTTTCTCCCGCGTCTCCCGCTTCAGGAACATTTTGTTCTGGATCTCGTTGAGTGAGAGGGACACGGAGCAGCGGGATGGATTCTCCTTCCTGTACATGATGCTCTCCTTAATGGCATCTTTTATCACCTGGTCAAGAGAGAGGTGGATGGAGGAGGTGGAATGGATAAAACACTCTGTATTAACCTACACAAGTGGTTAGTCAATTGACCGTTAACAAGAAATCATAATTAATTGAAATGTGGTTAGAGGTTAGATAAAAAAACAATTAGCATAGGCCTACACAGATGTTTGAAGTTCCATGTCCGTTCCATGTCCGGGGGACCCCTAGTTACTGACGGATAATTGAGCAAACATTGATGTTGCTGGATTGTTTTACATACATTACATCTGCCTGGCTGAACTGACATTTACGTTGTTGGAATATTGTTTTACATACATTAGTTCTGGCTAACCGAATTGACCTCTTTGTTGAGGGTGGTTTGAGCAGGAATCAGGAGCAGGAATCAGTATCTACCTACATACAGTATTTCTGTCATTTCGAGAAACCCCTTTAGTCATTGGCATATTAGTTCTGACCGACTGAACTGACCTTTTGATTCGTGGGATCTTTTTAGACAGCCACACACAGTGCATAAGAGCCAGAACAACTGAATGTGGCTCCAGCATTGGCTCCAGCATTCAAATTGACCTTGATGTTTGAACATTCCATATCGACATCCCCCTTTTTAGAGCTCCTAATCGATCTAACTCTTCCAAAGACTGTCCGACCTTCTAACATATTTAGAAATGGATGTACAGTAGCCAGTGGTGATGCAGTTGAAGGTGTAATGTACCTCGATGTTGTTGAGTGTGTTGAACTCCATGAGGTCGTGGAGCTGTGTGAAGGCCTGGTTGGAGTACTGGAAGTTAAACGTGGAGTACGGCGTCTCAGGGTCGTCGAAGATGTCAAAGTCAGCCATCTCCTTCTCCTTTTCCGTCTCACGAGGAACTCCTTCAAACACACAGCAACAGGATGATATGTACTTCAGAAAGTATCAACACCTCTTGACTTTTTCCACATTTTATTGTGTTACAGCCTGAATTTAAAATGGATTAAATTGAGATGTGTCACTGGCCTACACATAACACCCAATAATGTCAAAGTGGAATTAGACATTTTTACAAATTAATAAAAAATGTAAAGCTGAAATGTCTTTAGTTTAATTAGTATTCAACCCCTTTGTTATGGCAAGCCTAAATAAGTTAAGGAGTAAAAATGTGCTTAAAAAGTCATGGACTCACAGATAAGTGTTTTTAACATAATTTTTTTATGACTACCTCATCTTTGTACTCCACACATAAAATGATCTGTAAGGTCCCTCAGTCGAGCAGTGAATTTCAAACACATGTTCAACCACAAAGACCAGGATGTTTTTTACAATGCCTCACAAAGAAGGGCACCTATTGGTAGATGGGTAAAAAAAAAAGGAGACTTTCAAAATCCCTTTGAGCATGGTAAAGTTATTAATTACACTTTGGATGGTGTATCAATACATCCAGTCACTACAAAGATACAGGAGTCCTTCCTAACTCAGTTGGCAGAGACGAAGGAAACCACTCAGGATTTCACCATGAGGCCAATGGTGACTTTAAAACAGTTATAGAGTTTAATGGCTGTGATAAGAGAGAACTGAGGATGGATCAACAACATTGTAGTTACTCTCCAATAATAACTTAAATGACAGAGTGAAATGAAGAAAGCCTGTACAGAATACAAATATTGCATCCTGATTGCAATAAGGCACTAAAGTAAAACTGCAAAAAATGTGGAAAATAAATTAACTTCATGTCCTGAATACAAATCGTTAAGTTTGGGGAAAATCTAACACAACACATCACTGAGTACTACTCTTCATATTTTCAAGCATGGTGGTGGCTGCATCATGTTATGGGTATGCTTGTCATCGGCAAAGACTTAAGTTTTTTAGGATAAAAAGAAACAGAATAGAGCTAAGCACTGGCAAAATAATTGAGGAAAACCTGGTTCCGTCTACTTTCCAACAGACATTGGGGGACGAATTCACCTTTCAGCACGACAATAACCTAAACCACTGGAGTTGCTTACCAAGACGACATTGAATGTTCCTGTGTGGCTTAGTTCCAGTTTTGACTTAAATCGGCTTGAAAATCTATGGCAAGACTTGCTGTCTAGCACAATCAACAACCAACTTGACAGAGCTTGGAGAATTTAAATTTAAAAGAATAATGTGCAAATATTGTATAATCGAGGTGTACAAAGCTTTTAGAGACTTCCCCAGAAAGACTCTGTAATCACTGCCAAAGGTGCCGCTGTCATGTATTGACTCAAGGGGTTAAATACTTATGTAATTAAGATATAGTAGTGTTTTATTTTTTATATATTATTTTACAAATGTTAGAATTTTTCTTCCATTTTGACATTACAGAGTATTTTGTGTAGATCGTTGACCAAAAAACCAACTATTAAATAAATTTTAATCTCACCTTGTAACACTTTTTTGTGTGTGAAAAAGTCAAGAGGTGTGAATACTTTCTGAAGGCACTGTATGTCCTTCAGGATGATAGTGACTATGACTAACAATTAATTGGTCATATACCATTCTTTCCTTGTGTGACAGTGATAGCTAATACTAGCCTATATCATATGACTCATTCAGAACTATGGATGTTTCAGCCCAAGCTCCAGGGTGATGGTGAGCTGTCAACCCGTTTTAACAAACGATGGCTAGTCATTTTATTTACTTTGAAATTTCTCCTCCACTCGGGGCAATACGAGTGCCTGTTAACATCTTATTACTGTAACAGTATCTCTTAAATCGTGAGTTATGGCTCTGAATGTCGTGGGTTCAATCCCAGTGCCGGGCACTTGTTTAAAATATATATATATTTTCATTTGTCTTTTTTAACCCTAACCTCAAACCTTAAAGGAAACATTCACTTAGTTTTAATGTTATATCGTTTTTGAGACATGTTCTATCAATGCAAGCAGGCAGAAATACAGCTAGTATGGCGAGTTTCGCATCATGTACAGTGGGGAGAACAAGTATTTGATACACTGCGGATTTTGCAGGTTTTCCTACTTACAAAGCATGTAGACGTCTGTAATTTTTATCATAGGTACACTTCAACTGTGAGAGACGGAATCTAAAACAAAAATCCAGAAAATCACATTGTATAATTTTTAAGTAATTAATTTGCATTTTATTGCATGACATAAGTATTTGATACATCAGAAAAGCAGAACTTAATATTTGGTACAGAAACCTTTGTTTGCAATTACAGAGATCATACGTTTCCTGTAGTTCTTGACCAGGTTTGCACACACTGCAGCAGGGATTTTGGCCCACTCCTCCATACAGACCTTCTCCAGATCCTTCAGGTTTCGGGGCTGTCGCTGGGCAATACGGATTTTCTGCTCCCTCCAAAGATTTTCTATTGGATTCAGGTCTGGAGACTGGCTAGGCCACTCCAGGACCTTGAGATGCGTCTTACGGAGGCACTCCTTAGTTGCCCTGGCTGTGTGTTTCGGGTCGTTGTCATGCTGGAAGACCCAGCCACGACCCAGCTTCAATGCTCTTACTGAGGGAAGGAGGTTGTTGGCCAAGATCTCGCGATACATGGCCCCATCCATCCTCCCCTCAATACGGTGCAGTCGTCCTGTCCCCTTTGCAGAAAAGCATCCCCAAAGAATGATGTTTCCACCTCCATGCTTCACGGTTGGGAGGGTGTTCTTGGAGATGTACTCATCCTTCTTCTTCCTCCAAACACGGCGAGTGGAGTTTAGACCAAAAAGCTATATTTTTGTCTCATCAGACCACATGACCTTCTCCCATTCCTCCTCTGGATCATCCAGATGGTCATTGGCAAACTTCAGACAGACCTGGACATGCGCTGGCTTGAGCAGGGGGACCTTGCGTGCGCTGCAGGATTTTAATCCATGACGGCGTAGTGTGTTACTAATGGTTTTCTTTGAGACTGTGGTCCCAGTTCTCTTCAGGTCATTGACCAGGTCCTGCCGTGTAGTTCTGGGCTCATCCCTCACCTTCCTCATGATCATTGATGCCCCACGAGGTGAGATCTTGCATGGAGCCCCAGACCGAGGGTGATTGACCGCCATCTTGAACTTCTTCCATTTTCTAATAATTGTGCCAACAGTTGTTGCCTTCTAACCAAGCTGCTTGCCTATTGTCCTGTAGCCCATCCCAGCCTTGTGCAGGTCTACAATTTTATCCCTGATGTCCTTACACAGCTCTCTGGTCTTGGCCATTGTGGAGAGGTTGGAGTCTGTTTGATTGAGTGTGTGGACAGGTGTCTTTTATACATGTAACGAGTTAAAACAGGTGCAGTTAATACAGGTAATGAGTGGAGAACAGAAGGGCTTCTTAAAGAAAAACTAACAGGTCTGTGAGAGCCGGAATTCTTACTGGTTGGTAGGTGATCAAATACTTATGTCATGCAATAAAATGCAAATTAATTACTTAAAAATCATAGATTCCGTCTCTCACAGTTGAAGTGTACCTATGATAAAAATTACAGACCTCTACATGCTTTGGAAGTAGGAAAACCTGCAAAATCGGCAGTGTATCAAATACTTGTTCTCCCCACTGTATATATTTCTGCCTGCCTGAACGGCAATAGCTCAGATACACATGAAAATATGACTCCGGGAATCGATAGAACATCCCTAAGAGATGCACAAAAAACAATATAAGATTCAAAATGGTTGACTCTTTCCTTTTAAATGTATCGTTCTACTTATCGTTATAACATAAATTCAGGCAATTTATAAAGATATGGGTTTTTGTCGCCCAGCTCTATGTTGAGCACTGAGCAGTTTGACTGACGGTAGAGCTCTGCTACCCGACTCGAGTCCGACGGGCCCCGACATTATACATCGAGTCAGGGCCGGGTATGGCCTGTTTTTCCATCAATAACTCGGGTACGGGCAAGGCTCGGGTATCACTAAATCGATCACAAACATTTTTAAACTGAGCCATTTGCTTGTGCTCTGCTGCGCAATACAGCCATATCTGACATAGATCAAAGATCATAACATGGTGTCAGAAGTGCTTCAATTTCAAATATATTTCACAGAAAATAATAATGTTCCTCGAGTTCTGTCAGAGTTTAGTGGTAAAAAGTAGCTAACCACTAACTGCTTTCTCATGTCTCATCATTGAGCAGAGCAGCCCAAGTGGAGCCGTTGCTTTGGATACTCACAGAACCAGAGCCACCATGAGCAGAGCGCATGCAGAGTGAGCAGCGCGCAGGGAGCAAGTGACAGACAGAGAGGAGCAGCTAATGGATCTACTAACAGAGGAAGTTATTTCTGATTTTGGGTTTCGGGCAGGGTCGGGCCTTTAAATTTGGCAGAAGCAATCGGGCATGGGTAGGGCTTAAAATTCATGCCCATGCAGGGCTCTAACTGAGGACGTGGACTAGACAAAACGGCCACACACTACGTAATCTGTTGCCTGCAGGTACGGCAACTATTTCCGTCTGCCTTACGAGGTTGGGTTGGGTTGTTAAAACATGTCTTCTCATGTATTTCCTAATTCCATGAATGAATGATCACTAAATGATGGCACACTTGTCACTGACTCTACAGGGGAATACCAGACCAGTGATATGACCTACTCTCTCTCCTACACAACACAAATACAGCAGAGGATGTATACATGTGAGTGTTCCTCGTTCGTGAGGCCCTAAAACACTATAATTCAGTGTGTGAGCAGAGGAGAGAGGCCTGGCCAGTGTCTACGTGTGTCCCTGTCTTCCTATGGCCGATGATGTATACCCTGTTTACACACACTACGCTCCCAGCATAGTAAGAGATTCCCAACATAGCACCTGGTCATAGATCTTCTCCTTATGAGTCACCTTCCCAGGCAGCTTGTAAGATATCAATCCCACACACAACCCTCTTTTCTAGCATAAACCTTCAACTTCCTTAGGAGCATATTCCCTATGGGCAAACACTGTGAGTAAAGAGCGTACTCTTATGTATGGAATACACTACCGTTCAAAAGTTAGAAATGTTATGTTAAATATCTAGCAGAAAATACACTTCATGACACTGTCATGGAGCATTATGACCATCCTGTGTCACGTTACTTGGACTAAGTAAATATACTTTATGACATTGTCAAGAATCATTATGACCATCATAATCATATAAGTCAGATAGGCCTAGTCATGAAGAGGGTGTCTGGTCCTGAAATCTTTTTCTGCATTCATCCCAGTCATCAGCAACAGAACATTAAATAAAGGTTTAAAAAAAAAGTATAGTATGCTAGGGCAGTCCCCGACAAAATGTTCCATATATAGACACATCCTATGTGTTTTTATCAAATCAACTATATGCACTGAGCTTGTCTGATGCTTTAAGCAAATTGTTTGATTAAATAATTAAGACACACAAATGACTAGAGGACCGCAATTGACTTGATTGTGCTGGGCCTGGCTCAGACTTGCTGCACTGTGTTAAAAAAAAAGACTCTCCTCCCTGCTGCAGCGACCACCACAGAACATCAATAGTGTGTATCACGCTGTACGTGTTGCTGAAGCTGCAACTTATTCACAGCCATTTCTGACTGAAAAGTTCTGTTACCGAAATCCATCATTTGTTAAGAAAAACATTCTCTATTCCCTCAACCCGTGCTCTCTTTATGTGACACATATATGCTTTACATGCACGTGACCAATAGGGCCTGACATATAGCATATCATTATCACATCAATAAACTGGTTATAAACTCGATAAACTGGTTATAAACTCGGGGGCTCCCGAGTGGCGCAGTGGTCTAAGGCACTACATCACTACAGACACCCTGGTTCGAATCCAGTTTGTATCACAACTGGCTGCGATTGGGAGTCCCATAGGGCGGCACACAATTGGCCCAGCATCGTCCGGGTTTGGCCGGTGTAGGCCGTCATTGTAAATAAGAGTTTGTTCTTAACTGACTTGTTAAATAAAGGTTCAATAAATAAATCAACTGACAACGTAACACATGACATAAAAATGGATGCACACGACGTGACAAATAAACTTGAAACGGGGGAACGTTTACTGGTTGCACAGGAGGTAAAGGGGAACGTTTACTGGTTGCACAGGAGGTAAAGGGGAACGTTTACTGGTTGCACAGGAGGTAAAGGGGAATGTTTACTGGTTGCACAGGAGGTAAAGGGGAACGTTTACTGGTTGCACAGGAGGTAAAGGGGAATGTTTACTGGTTGCACAGGAGGTAAAGGGGAAGTCAGATGTGTGGAATAAATTTGACTAGTTGTGGAAAATACTGGAGATCAAGAAAAATAAGGTAAGGAGCAAGTGCTGCGTACATATTATGTGTACCAAACAGCTGCTGTTAGATTACAACCATTTTTCTGACCGTTTGGAAGAACGTAAACAACACCAAATAAATTGTAAGCGTATTAGAGAGTCTGTTGTAACGTTTTTTTTTTTTTTTTTTTTGTAAAGCCTCTATTACATCAAAGTCTAAAAACAGTCGCATTCATTCGCTAATGAAATTTCCCGAAATAGAACAGTTTAGGCCTATTTATTGTTTAAGCTAATTATTAAATGGTTGCGTTTGTTATTTTATTTTAAAACTAAAATGCTTGATTCCATTTCACGTCATGAATAACTCGTATGCTGTGTGATGACATGAACAAATAAATGATTGATTGATACAGTAGCCTATATAAGTATTGAAATATAGGCCTAACTAAGTTACGGTATTAAGACTAAACAGGATGCTCTCTTTGGCCTACAGCTCGATGGTGGTTATACAAGGCTGCTATACTAACCCTACTAAGGATAATGACATTACTTATTATTATAATGAGGATCATAATAATAGTAATAATAACAATAAGAAGGAGATCAAGGAAAAAGGTGGGTTATTATTATTATTATTATAAATTATTATTTGGAACAGTGTAAACAACAGTAAATACATTATAAATAATACCAGAGAGGCTGGTCTAACAAAATAAGTGTAAAGCCTTTATTACAGCATAGCAAAGATTAAAAACAGCAAGAGGCTTGGTGCTCACGGAATCATTAGACTTCCAACCCAACAGTAAAACAGGCAACAGAAGCAGGATCTGTCTTATTTCTGTAGATATGGATGATTTATAAAGCCAGGCACATTTAACGGTTAGGCTATTGATTACAGACCTAATTAAGTTGGGGTTTCCTCTCTCCTCACTTTTCTTAGACAATTAAGGCAAGGGCTATTTTCTCGTCTCCTAACTCCGCTGCTGCCTCCGCCACATTTTTCTCAACACCGTTTAACTTTACTATTATGCACATAGCAACAAGCGCCAATTCAATAGCGCACTGATGTGTTTCAGAACCGCGGACAGCGACCATTTGTTATGAAAAACTGTATTTGCATTGCACCATTGTACATAATATAAATCTTAGAACGATGGACTGTGCCATCGCCACGGCCTCCACAATGGATCAGTCCACTCAACCAGGCACGAATCAGACAGGTGTCTTATACAACATGATTTCCTTTTTCTTTTTTTTCTTCTTGTAAACCAAACTACTGCTCGACTAAAGAAATCTAATATATTTCACATACACAACCTGTACAGACATGCATATGGTATACACAAGAGTTGTGGACTCGAAAACGAGTGACTTGGTCCTACCTCAGGTATACAGTATACATACAGTACTTACCAGGGGCTTTGAACGTCCTGAAGTTGATGTTGACCAGGACAAAATGGATGACAGTGGGGCAGTTCCGTTCCCCCTTTTTTGGCTTGAAGACGTAGCACTCTTTCAGGCCCTCGCGGTCAAACACTTTAGGGTCGATCTTAGGGAACGGCAGTTTGTTCATCCGGGCCCACTTCTCAGCCAGCAGAAGCTCCTACATACCAAACACAAGTCAAAAAGCTAGCCTCTTGATTACTATTGCATAGTTCAATTATTAAAACTTTTATCCTAACACCTTAATAATCACACAGAAATTGCTCACAAAAAAATAATCAATGATAAAATGAAATAAACACATAAACATTTTAAAACCAGGAAGTACTGGCTGGTGGCGCTTGTCATCACAATGACCTTAAAGGGCGGGCTGGAGTCGCTGGGGCGAGCTGAGAAGTCGAAGGAGATGATGAGGTCAACACCACGCTGCGGCCGCAGGATGAGGGGGTACGGGAGGTTATAGGTCAAACCACTGTCTACTATATGGATCTTCTTACTCTTCACGTCCAGGGGCTCGTAGATATCAGCAAACTCATCGGGGTCTGAGAACGTTATGGAATACGATGCAGAATAAATACAGAACGTGTTAAGGTAGAAATGCGTAAGGGAATTTATGTGGATGGGTATGTGTGGGTGTGTGTGTGTATGGTCATACTATAGCGGTTTCCATTTGTACACAGTCTGGCATTTAGTAACGCTATTGTGCTGTAACTGTCCTGTAATTGAGGCAGTTTTATTATGCACTCAGACTTAAATAAAATCACCACCATAACCTTTCAATAACTCCACCGTAAGTCTATTGAATAGTACACAGCTCCAACAAGAGCTCTATTGCCAAGTTCTACTGGATCTAGAATCTGCTTTATTTAGACTGTAACAGGTATACAGGTATATCTGGAATCTAGAATGTGTTACATCCAGAACTCCTGGATCACCAGATTTGACATCTGACCTGTGACAGCATCCACCTCATCCTCAACGGAGGCACAGGAGTTCTGGTACATGAAGTCTCCGAAGGTGGAGAAGGGCATGTTGGTGTTGAGGTTGAGGCCCAGCATGAAGTTATGGACCTTCCCCGCCCGCCCCTCCCTTGTGTTGAACAGGGAGGAGTCGCTGAAGAGGGAGGTGATCATTCGCTGGACCCAGCTGTTCTGGGCGGTGCGTTGGTACTCATCATCTGGGTTCTCACTGCCTCCTGGAAAGGAGAGAGATATTGAAATCAGGAAAGATGCAAGGGAGAGAGAAGGGGACAATGTTGATAAAGAGAGGCACATGGGATGTACTTGTAGGCTTACAGGATATTTGGTAGCTAGAGGTGCTTGATAGTCCTTGATCTGAAGTGCACACCTGTAGATCTTGACTTTTCTCCCTGGCACTTACAGTTGAAGTCGGGAGTTTACATACACTTAGGTTGGAGTCATTAAAACTCGTTTTTCAACCACTCCACAAATTTCTTGTTAACAAACTAAAGTTTTGGCAAGTCGTTTAGGACATCTACTGTGTGCATGACACAAGTAATTTTTCCAACAATTGTTTACAGACAGATTATTTCACTTATAATTCACTGTATCACAATTCCAGTGGGTCAGAAGTTTACATACACTAAGTTGACTGTGCCTTTAAACAGCTTGGAAAATTACAGAAAATTGTGTCATGGTGTAACGGCTGTCGAAGTCGTTCTCCTCCTCAGACGAGGAGGAGCATGGATCGGACCAACACGCAGAGTGGAAAGTGGTCATATTTTAATGAACGTAAACTGAGTACTTACAAATACAAAAACAACAAACGTGACAAAACCGAAAACAGTCCCGTGTGGTAAGAACACTGACACGAGATACAAACACCCACACCACACACGTGAATCCCAGGCTGTCTAAGTATGATTCTCAATCAGGGACAACGATTGACAGCTGTCTCTGATTGAGAATCATACCCGGCCGAACACAAACATCCCAACATAGAAATAACACATCGACAACCCACCCCAACTCACGCCCTGACCAACTAAAATAATACAAGAAAAAGGAAAAACAGGTCAGGAACGTGACACATGGCTTTAGAAGCTTCTGATAGGCTAATTGACATCATTTGAGTCAATTGGAGGTGTACCTGTGGATGTATTTCAAGGTCTACCTTCAAACTCAGTGCCTCTGCATGACATCATGGGAAAATCAAAATAAATCAGCAAAGACCTCAGAAAAAAAATTGGAGGCCTCCACAAGTCTGGTTTATCCTTGGGATTTCCAAACGCCTGAAGGTACCACGTTCATCTGTACAAACAATAGTACGCAAGTATAAACACCATGGGACCACGCAGCCATCATACCTTTCAGGAAGGAGACGTGTTCTGTCTCCTAGAGATGAATGTACTTTTGTGCGAAAAGTGCAAATCAATCTCAGAACAGCAAAGGACCTTGTGAAGATGCTGGAGGAAACAGGTACAAAAGTACCTCTATCCACATTAAAACGAGTCCTATATCGACATAACCTGAAAGGCTGCTCAGCAAGGAAGAAGCCACTGCTCCAAAACTGCCATAAAAAAGCCAGACTACGGTTTGCAACTGCACATGGGGACATAGATCGTACTTTTTGGAGAAATGTCCTCTGGTCTGATGAAACAAAAATAGAACTGTTTGGCCATAATGACCATCATTATGTTTGGAGGAAAAAGGGGGAGGCTTGCAAGCCAAAGAACACCACCCCAACTGTGAAGCACGGGGTGGCAGCATCATGTTGTGGGGGTGCTTTGCTGCAGGAGGGACTGGTGCACTTCACAAAATAGATGGCATCATGAGGGAGGAAAATTATGTGGATATATTGAAGCAACATCTCAAGACATCAGTCACGAAGTTAAAGCTTGGTCGCAAATGGGTCTTCCAAATGGACAATGACCCTGTAACGTCCTGACCAGAGTTCTTATGTGTTTTGCTTGTTTAGTGTTGGTCAGGACGTGAGCTGGGTGGGAATTCTATGTTGTGTGTCTAGTTCGTCTGTTTCTGTGTCCAGCCTAATATGGTTCTCAATCAGAGACAGCTGTCAATCGTTGTCCCTGATTGAGAATCATATATAGGTGGCTTGTTTTGTGTTGGGGATTGTGGGTGGTTGTTTCCTGTCTCTGTGTTTGTGTTCTGCACCAGATAGGACTGTCTCGGCTTTCACGTTTTGTTATTTTGTTATTTGTTAATGTTCACCGTTTATCGTCTGATTAAACATGTTGAACACTAACTGCGCTGCATTTTGGTCCTCTCCTTCATCCCAGGAAGAAAGCCGTTACAGAACCACCCACCAAACCCGGACCAAGCAGCGTGGAAACGGGCAGCAGCGACAGCAGCAGTGGTACAAGGAGGAATGGACATGGGAGGAGATTCTAGACGGAGAAGGACCCTGGGCAGAGCCAGAGGAGTGTCGCCGCCCCAAAGCGGAGCTGGAGGCATCAAAAACGGAGAGGCGGCATTATGAGGCGCTAGCAAGGCAGAGCGGCTGGAAGCCCGAGAGGCTCACCCAAAAATTTCTTGGGGGTGGGCTAAAGGGGAGTGTGGCGAAGTCAGGTAGGAGACCTACGCCAACTTCCCGGGCTTACCGTGGAGAGCGAGAGTACGGGCAGACACCGTGTTGTGCGGAAGAGCGCACGGAGTCTCCTGTACGTGTGCTTAGCCCGGTGCGGGTTATTCCACCTCCCCGCACTAGCCGGGCTAGAGTGAGCATTGAGCCAAGTGCCATGAAGCCGGCTCAACATATCTGGCCTCCAGTACGTCTCCTCGGGCCGGTGTACATGGCACCAGCCTTACAAATGGTGTCCCCGGTTCGCCAGCATAGCCCAGTGCGGGCTATTCCACCTCGCCGCACTGGCAGGGCTACGGGGACCATTCAACCAGGTAAGGTTGGGCAGGCTCGGTGCTCAAGGGAGCCAGTACGCCTGCACGGTCCGGTATATCCGGCGCCACCTTCCCGCCCCAGCCCAGTACCACCAGTGCCTACACCACGCACCAGGCTTCCAGTGCGTCTCCAGAGCCCTGTTCCTCCTCCACGCACTCTCCCTGTGGTGCGTGTCTCCAGCCCAGTGCCTCCAGTTCCGGCACCACGCACCAAGCCTCCTGTGCGTCTCCAGAGCCCTGTACGCACTGTTCCTTCTCCCCGCACTCGCCCTGAGGTGCGTGCCCTCAGCCCGGTACCACCAGTGCCGGTACCACGCACCAGGCCTATAGTGCGCATCGAGAGTCCAGTGTGCCCTGTTCCTGCTCCCCGCACTAGCCTTGAGGTGCGTGTCTCCAGTCCGGTACCACCAGTTACGGCACCACGCACCAGGCCTACTGTGCGCCTCAGCAGGTCAGAGTCGGCTGTCTGCCCAACGCCGCCTGCACTGCTCGTCTGCCCAGCGCCGTCTGAGCTGCCTGCCTGCCCAGCACCATCTGAGCCATCTGTCTGTCCAGCGCCATCTGAGCCATCCGTCTGTGCAGCGCCATCTGAGCCATCCGTCTGCCCTACAGTCATGAGCTGCCCTACAGTCATGAGCTGCCCTACAGTCATGAGCTGCCACTCAGTCCGGAGCTGCCACTCAGTCCGGAGCTGCCACTCAGTCCGGAGCTGCCTCTCTGTCCGGAGTTGCCCCTCTGTCCTGAGCTACCTCTCTGTCCTGAGCTACCTCTCTGTCCTGAGCTACCTCTCTGTCCTGAGCTACCTCTCTGTCCTGAGCTACCTCCTAAATCATGTGGGGGCCTTGGGGAGGATTCTTAGGCCAAGGTCGTGGGCGAGGGTCGCCACTCAAAGGACGCTAAGGAGGGGGATAAAGACAGTGGTGGAGTGGTGTCCTCGTCCTGCGCCGGAGCCGCCACCGCGGACAGATGCCCACCCAGACACTCCTCTTGAGTTTTAGGGGTGCGTTCGGAGTCCGCACCTCAGGAGGGGGGTACTGTAACGTCCTGACCAGAGTTCTTATGTGTTTTGCTTGTTTAGTGTTGGTCAGGACGTGAGCTGGGTGGGAATTCTATGTTGTGTGTCTAGTTCGTCTGTTTCTGTGTCCAGCCTAATATGGTTCTCAATCAGAGACAGCTGTCAATCGTTGTCCCTGATTGAGAATCATATATAGGTGGCTTGTTTTGTGTTGGGGATTGTGGGTGGTTGTTTCCTGTCTCTGTGTTTGTGTTCTGCACCAGATAGGACTGTCTCGGCTTTCACGTTTTGTTATTTTGTTATTTGTTAATGTTCACCGTTTATCGTCTGATTAAACATGTTGAACACTAACTGCGCTGCATTTTGGTCCTCTCCTTCATCCCAGGAAGAAAGCCGTTACAGACCCCAAGCATACTTCCAACGTTGTGGCAAAATGGCTTAAGGACAACAAAGTCAAGGTATTGGAGTGGCCATCACAAAGCCCTTACCTCAATCCCATAGAACATTTGTGGGCAGAACTGAAAAACCATGTGCGAGCAAGGAGGCCTACAAACCTGACACAGTTACACCAGCTCTGTCAGGAGGAATGGGCCAAAATTCACCCAACTTATTGTGGGAAGCTTGTGGAAGGCTACCCGAAATGTTTGACCCAAGTTAAACAATTTAAAGGCAATGCTACCAAATACTAATTGAGTGTATGTAAACTTCTGACCCACTATGAATGTGATGAAAGAAATAAAAGCTGAAATAAATCATTCTCTCTGCTATTTTTCTGACATTTCACATTCTTAAAATAAAGTGGTGATCCTAAATGACCTAAGACAGGGAATTTTTACTGGGATTAAATGTCAGGAATTGTTTAAAACTGAGTTGAAATGTACTTGGCTAAGGTGTATGTAAACTTCCGACTTCAACTGTAATTGATCAATCAATCAGTCCACACACCTGAATACCCAGGTATAATACTATCACATACAGTATATACTGTAAAGTAGGTATATTCAGTCTGATAGTACAAGGACTGGAGTTGTGACTGGAGTTGTGAAACTGTGCCCTTTTTACTTACACATGACCAAGCACCTTCCCTCTCTATCATCTCTCTCTCTCTCCCTATAATCTTTCTCTATCATCTCTCTCTCTATATATATCTCTCTCTATCATCTCTCTCTCATCTCTCTTTCTAATCTCTCTCTATCTCTCTCTCTCTCTCTCTCTCTCTCCACAACACTAACACCTACCACCTATAAACAGAGATTGATCACCTCAGAGGCTAGCCACCCACACATTCTTGACCCACAACAGGTTTAACAGAGACAAAAAAAATCCTCAGAGCCATTATCTACCAACCACACCCACATTAAAAAAATACTACAGTTAACTATAGAATACTACAGTACTTACTATAGAATTCTATAGTAAACTGTAGTATAATGTAGAATACTATACTACACTGTAGTATCCCTCAAACATGTAGTACTTGAAATGTTGTATAAAATGTGTAGTATACTGTAGAATACTATAGTACATTCTACAGTATTATCCACAAAAAAAGCACTCAGGTAAATACTACAGTAATGTCCACAAAAACACTAGACTTTTTGATCAATATTAAATACTACAGTATTTAATTTGAATATACCAGCCCCTCCCCCTCCCCCCCCCCCTATCGCAATTTGTGCCAGACCATATATTGTGTTCCCTACAGGTTGTAGAAAAGAGCAGAATCCCTGAACGATCTGTTCAGACCCCAGTCCTAACTCCCTACAGGTTGTAGAAAATGTGCTCTTCTAGTATTTCTCCAGTAGGTTTCCTGAAGGAGAAATAATCGACTTCTATGTCAAAGATAATAAAACAAAAACACCACAGTAAATGCTATATTACAATCTGCAGAAACACTACATTAATTACTATATTATATACTACAGTTATATTTTACTACAGTATTTATACTATAGTTAACTGTAAATACTACATAATACAACAGTAACTAGTACAGTATTCACTATAGTATTTATACCATAGTAAGTATACTATAGTATTTTTTCATGTGGGCACAGATACAGCCACGCTAGCTACATCTGCTAAGAACAACCACTGACAGCGAGTTGAACCTGATGCAACACGGTTGGTTTAATTGCCAGGGGGTGAAATTAAGTCTGATGCACTCGCTCAACTTATGTTCCAGCATGATGCATACATACATAAGAATGTGTTATAATTAAATAAAGGAAAGAGACGTAACGTATGAAAAATGCAGCGTCGGGGCGGTGACTTCCCAGAAGCAGTTTAAATACGTCAAAACAGAAGCTGATGCATTGCAGAGATTTGTTTCAACCAATAGACCATACACTCCTTCAGGATTCTGTTAATTTCCTATGAATCGATATGCTTCATGGGTATTGTAGTCCTCACCTTTCCGAGGCTCCTCGTCATTGTCCATACTCTCCTCCCCCACGATGTGTTGAGGTTTTATCTGTTCTGTGGGAAGAGACAAGGACATCTTCCTCAATCACACTTTCACTCACATCCAAGTCTTCAGTCACCATCTCAAAAACGCAGAGCTTATCATGGCCTAACCGCTGTCCAATTCACTTTCAATTGTTTAGGCCCTACCTTTTTATAAACTAATGGCTTACATAACAAACACAATAAAACAATCGGCATATAACATAAATCAGTCAGTTCTTGGAATGTGTGTAGGCGTATATGTGTAGTCACTGCACTTGCAAGCTGGTATGTACTGTATTGTTGTGTAGGTGTGGGTGTTGGTGAATTACCGGTATGTGTGTGTGTGTGTGTGTGTGTGTGTGTATGTTGGTGAATTACCGGTGTGTGTGTGTGTGTTGGTGTGTTAAAAGGTAAAATAAAACCTCAACAGCCCATTAACCAAACATCTTCATAAGCCTTTATAAATAGTGACAGGAAGCTGAACATAATCTTTGTCTCCATTGAAGGGAATCACACCCTCATCTGAGAAACCCCAGGAGAAAGTTATTTTTGGAACCGATTGACGGGTGTGATGTGAGTTGGCATCAGGTACAGCTGTCACTCGCGTGTCACATAAAGCTGCGTAATAGGAAACAGACTACAATGGGGGGTGCAGTTGGCTTGCGTTGTGCAGAGCAGACACGACATATTGGAATGTGGACTGTGGGCTAACACATCAAATTGGAACTAAGCTTTTGAGATTAGCACAATAAGTGCCTCCAGGTATCAGTCACTGGGACAATGCTGTATGAGCTGCACTGTAAGTAGATACTAAAAAGGTGTATGCAGGGCTCTTAATTAAACATGTTCAATGGTAGCAGTAGTGCTCCCAACTTTAAAAAGTTAGGAGATTTAAAAAAAAGTTTGAAAATATAACCTATATGAATTCTAGATACTTCTGAAGCATACACTACATTACCAAAAGTATGTGGACACCTGCTCGTCGAACATCTCATTCTAAAATCATGGGAATTAATATGGAGTTGGTCCCCCCTTTGCTGCTATAACATAATCAACTCATCTGGGAAGGATTTCCAGTTAAAAACACATTTTTATTTACAATGATGACCCTATGGGACTCCCAATCACAGCCAGTTGTGATACATCCTGGAGTTGAACCAGGGTCTGTAGTGACACCTCTAGCACTGAGATGCAGTGCCTTAGCCCACTGCGCCACTCAGGAGCCCTATGAACATAGACAGGGCTCTAACTCCTCTAGCTCCACAATGAGATGCAGGTCAGGAAGCAGGCTGTTAGCCAGCCTGCCAGCTTAGTGGAGTCTGCCACTAGCACAGTCAGTGGAGTCAGGTCAGCTATCCCCATTGAGACCGTGTCTGTGCCTCGATCTAGATTGGGCAAAACTAAACATGGCGGTGTTCGCCTTAGCAATCTCACTGGAATAAAGACCTCCTCCATTCCTGTTATTATTGAAAGAGATTGTGATATCTCACATCTCAAAATAGGGCTACTTAGTGTTAGATCCCTCACTTCCAAGGCAGTTATAGTCAATTAACTAATCACTGATCATAATCTTGATGTGATTGGCCTGACTGAAACATGGCTTAAGCCTGATGAATTTACTCTGATAAATGAGGCCTCTCCTCCTGGTTACACTAGTGACCATATTCCCTGCGCATCCCACAAAGGCAGAGATGTTACTAATATTTACGACAGCAAATTTCAATTTACCAAAACAAAATGACTGCGTTTTCATCTTTTGAGCTTTTAGTCATGAAATCTATGCAGCCTACTCAATCACTTTTTATAGCTACTGTTTACAGGCCTCCTGGGCCATATAAAGCGTTCCTCGCTGAGTTTCCTGAATTACTATCGGACCTTGTAGTCATGGCAGATAATATTAATATTTTTGGGGTGATTTTAATATTCACATGGAAAAGTCCACAGACCCACTCCAAAGGGCTTTCGGAGCCATCATCAACTCAGTGGGTTTTGTCCAACATGTCTCCGGACCTACTCACTGCCACAGTCATACTCTGGACCTAGTTTTGTCCTGTGGAATAAATATTGTGGATCTTAATATTTTTCCTTATAATCCTGGACTATCAGACCACCATTTTATTACATTTTCAATTGCAACCAATAATCTGCTTAGACCCCAACCAAGGATCTGTTACAGATCCCCCGGTACTGCTGCTCATTCGGTTCACCAGTTCCGGAGGTCGACGTCACCGGCCTTCTAGACTTCACTGAACTGGGAACATTATCCTCAACCCCGGACTGTCTTGTCTGATTACGCACACCTGGTTCCCATTTCATCTGATTAGTATGTTATATATGTACCGTCCGTTCCCCATTGTCCTTGTCGGTTATTGTTCCCATGTCCGTTGGTCGTATGAGTACCTCTGCGTTATTTCAGCTTCTGTGCTGCGTCTTTTGTGCATTGTGTATTACGGGTCTCGTTTCGTGTCTATCTATGAGCTTTACCCGAGCCTGTTTGTTTGGGTACACCCCAGTATTTTGTATACGTGTTTGGTTTGGGCATATTAAAAAAACCTTATTATGTATTCCTTCACCTGTCTCCAAATCCTTTATACCAGCGTGACAGAATAACTGACCAACAAATGGAGACAGCAGGAAAGACCGAGATGGCGACCATTGTAGGGACAGTACAGCACCACGAGGACTGTCTCTCCAGACTCGGTATCGCCATGGACAGTGTGCTGGCAACCATCCTGCACTTGGAGCGGAACGTGCGGTCTCCAGCACCAATTCTGGTACCAAATTCCACACCACAACCTACCTCCGTTCAATCGGAGCCGGTCCGTGGGATACCCCTGTCCCTCCCGGAGCACTTCGACGGCGAGCCAGCAAGATGCAAGGGTTTCCTTCTACAATGCGACCTGTACCTCGCTCGCTACGCCGAGGCTGTTTCCGGAAGAGACAGGGTTGCCACCATCATCTCGGCACTGACCGGACGGGTTCTGGACTGAGGTGCCATGGTCTGGGAGACAGGCTGACCCGAGGTCGTCCTACAAGCGCTTCAACCTCCTCTTCCGCTCGGTGTTTGATCATCCTGTGGAGGGTCGAGAGGGGGGTGAGAGTGTACTCCGACTACGCCAGGGAGCTAGGACTGCCTCGGAGTTCACCCTTGAGTTCCGGACCATCGCGGCTTCCACCGGATGGAACCAGTTGGCTCTGGTCACCGTTTTCCGCAGCGGACTGCGGGAGGAGGTACAGCTGGAGTTAGCCTGCCGTGATGACAACCTGTCACTCGACCAGCTCATCAGCATTGGACAACCTCCTGCGGTCCCGAAGTAAACCTGCGCAGAATCCGCAGCACATGGCTACACCAGCTCCGTGGCCAGAGCCGATGGAGGTGGGCTCGGCACGTTTGCCCGAGGCAGAGCATACGCATCCCTTTGTATTCCCCTACAGTAGCCCATTCTGGTTCGAGGCCTGGATAATCGTCCAATAGGGACATTTATTTATAAAGCCCTTCTTACATCAGCTGATGTCACAAATTGCTGTACAGAAACCCAGCCTAAAACCCCAAACAGCAAGCAATGCATAATGTAGAAGCACAGTGGCTAGGAAAAACTCCCTAGAAAGGCCGGAACCTAGGAAGAAACCTAGAGAGGAACCAGGCTATGAGGGGTCCTCTTCCACCCGGCACAGCCAGTCCTCTTCTGGCTGTGCCGGGTGGAGAATATAACAGAACATGGCCAAGATGTTCATAGATGACCAGCAGGGTCAGATAATAATAATCACAGTGGTTGTAGAGGGTGCAACAGGTCATCACCTCCGGAGTAAATGTCAGTTGGCTTTTCATAGCCGTGCATTCAGAGTATCTCCTTATCTCTGATAAGGGGAGAGAGCCGTGGATAAGGGGGGCGAGGTCATATCAGCTCACGTTAAGGGAAGTGGAACCATTTATTGCCCATATCACTTAGTTTCCTGACTTGCAATAAAGATACAATGTTTAGCGAGGAGGAGAAGACTCCACCCAAAGTGGGGTACATTTACCACCACTATTGTAAACATGTTTTTGTCGATTCAGCTGTTTGATCCTTTGGGAAGAATAAACTTGGTTTAAGCTTTCATAGTGTTCATCGAGTTCTTTGATAATTAGAACCTAACACCGGCTACCCGGATAAAGCACCAAATACACTTCAGTTAGTGCAAAACACGACTGCTAGAATCTTGACTAGAACCCCAAAATGTGATCATATTGCTCCAGTGCTAGCACCTCTACACTGGCTTCCTGTTAAGGCTAGGGCTGATTTCCAGGTTTTACTGCTAACCTACCTATCTCTCCGATTTGGTCCTGCCGTACATACCCACACGTACGCTACGGTCAGAAGACGCAGGCCTCCTAATTGTCCCTAGAATTTCTAAGCAAACAGCAGGAGGCAGGGCTTTCTCCTATAGAGCTCAATTTTAGTGGAATGGTCTACCTACCCATGTGAGAGACGCAGACTCGATCTCGACCTTTAAGTCTTTATTGAAGACTCATCTCTTCAGTAGGTCCTATGATTGAGTGTAGTCTGGCCCAGGGTTGTGAAGGTGAACGGAAAGGCACTGGAGCAACGAACCGCCCTTGCTGTCTCTGCCTGGCCGGTTCCCCTCTCTCCACTGGGATTCTCTGCCTCTAACCCTATTATGGGGGCTGAGTCACTGGCTTACTGGTGCTCTTCCATGCCGTCCCTAGGAGGGGGGTGCCATTTGAGTGGGTTGAGCCACTGACGTGATCTTCCTGTCTGGGTTGGCACCCCCCTTGGATTCGTGATGTGGGGGAGATCTTTGTGGGCTATACTCAGCCTTGTCTCAGGGTAGTAAGTTGGTGGTTTGAAGAAATCCCTTTAGTGGTGTGGGGTTTGTGCTTTGGCAAAGTGGGAGGGGTTATATCCTGCCTGGTTGGCCCTGTCTGGGGGTATATTTGGACGGGGCCACAGTGTCTCCCGACCCCTCCCGTCTCAGCCTCCAGTATTTATACTGCAATAGTTTATGTGTCGGGGGGCTAGGGTCAGTCTGTTTTATCTGGAGTATTTCTCCTGTCTTATCTGGTGTCCTGTGTGAATTTAAGTATGCTCCCTCTAATTCCCTCTCTCTCCCTCCCCTACCGGAGGACCTAGGCCCTGGGACCTTGCCTCAGGAATACCTGACCCGATGACTCCTTGCTGTCCCCAGTCCCCCAGGTCGTGCTGCTGCTCCAGTTTCAATTGTTCTGCCAGCGGTTATGGAACCCTGACCTGTTCACCGGACATGCTACCTTGTCCCGGAACCTGCTGTTTTCGACTCTCTCTCTCTACCAAACCTGCTGTCTCTAACTGAATGCTCGGCTATGAAAAGCCAACTGACATTTACTCCTGAGGTGCTGACCTGTTGCACACTCTACAACCACTGTGATTATTATTATTATTTGACCCTGCTGGTCATCTATGAACGTTTGAACATCTTGGCCATGTACTGTTATAATCTCAACCCGGCACTGTCAGAAGAGGACTGGCCACCCGTCAGAGCCTGGTTTCTTCCTAGGTTCCTGGCTTTCTAGGGAGTTTTTCCTAGCCACCGTGCTTCTACATATGCATTGCTTGCTGTTTGGGGTTTTAGGCTGGGTTTCTCTATAGCCCTTTGTGACATCGGCTGATGTAAAAAGGGCTTTATAAATACATTTGATTGATTGATTGATTGTATGCTGTAGTGTTAAGATCTCCCTTCAATGGAACTAAGGGGCCTAGCCCGAACCATGAACAACAGCCCCAGACAATTATTCCTCCTCCACCAAACTTTACAGTTGGCACTATGCATTGGAACAGGTAGCTTTCTCCTGGCATCCGCAAAACCCAGATTAGTCCGTCGGACTGCCAGATGGTGAAGCGTGATTCATCACTCCAGAGAACATTTTTCCACTGCTCCAGAGTCCAATGGCGACGAGCTTTACACCACTACAGCCGACACATTTGGTGATATAGGCTTGTGCACAGCTGCTCGGCCATGGAAACCCATTTTATGAAGCTCCCGATGAACAGTTCATGCACTGACGTTGCTTCCAGAGGCAGTTTGACTTGGTAGTGAGTGTTGCAACCGAGGACAGACGATTTTTACGCGCAACTCACTTCAGAACTTGGCGGTCCCATTCTGTGAGCTTGTGTGGTCTACCACTTCACGGCTGAGCTGTTGTTGCTCCTAGACGTTTCTACTTCACAATAACAGCACTTACAGTTGACCGGTGCAGCTGTAGCAAGGCAGAAATTTTACAAACTGACTTGTTGGAAAGGTGGAATCCTATGATGGTGCCACGTTGAAAGTCAATGAGCCCTTCAGAAAGGCCATTCTACTGCCAATGTTTGTCTATGGAGAATGCATGGCTGTGTGCTCGATTTTATACATCTGTCAGCGAAGGGTGTGGCTGAAATAGCCGAATCCACTAATTTGAAGGGGTGTCCACATACTGTACTGTTGTATAGTGTATGTTGTGCCCAAGAAACTAATACAGTATGTAACCATGTAAATACACGTGTTTATTATAAAAAGTGTTGATACAAATACCTGCCATTGAAATTAAAATGTTATTTGTGAAATGTTATGTTTCTACATCATGTAAAAACACTATTTTCCTATTGAGATGCATTACATTGAATCTTTTTAAGAGCATCAAGTGCAAGTCATCTGTCATTCATTAATTGCTATGATCCTGCCCTTCCTTTCTGTGCCCCCAAATGTTAGGATATGCAGGTAATGTTACCAGGTTGTTAGCTAGCTAGCCAATGAGGTAACATGACCGAACAAAGTGTAAACAACGTCGATGCGCAAGTAGTTTTATAGAACGGCCCACAACATGATTTATGAATGTAAAATGTAAAATGAGAAAAAAGTTGTGCCGATAATATGGGTCCGATCTTTTGAACTGTTTGGGCTAGAAACAAGCAGTGTTCGCTGTATTAATGGTGCAAGCATGACGCTAACGAATCTGTCGCTCGGAAAACAATGGCACAGCAAAGCCTTATCATTACAACAATTATTATTAAATAAATCAAATAAAATGCTGAATTTTTTTCCCCTCGCACTGGTGCTTCCAAATGAAAACTCCAGGGGCCTCATTTATCAGAGGTCATTTAGCAGACGCTTTTATCCAGAGCAACTTGCAGTATCGAGTGCATACATTTTTCATACTGGTCCCCAGTGGGAATGGAAACCCACAACCCTGGCGTTGTACGCGTCATGCTCTACCAACTGAGGCTAATAAAAACATTAAATGGTAGCGCTATTGATAAAACAGATCCACTTGCCTTTCGTAAGAAGATCGCATAGCAGCATGTTGCAAATATATTTACTTTACTTTTATTATATATGCCTAAATTATAATCATATTAAACGGCATGTCTCTCCTTTTCTGACGTGACTGGTTTACACAACAAATATTAGGCTGTAGGTAGGATTCACTTTTAAATTGTTCGATAGACAATCAATCTTGCAGAACGCATGACCAGTGTTGGGCACACACTATAGGCTATAGTCACTACAAAAGATTGAAACATTCTGCCCACATCTCTACAAAAATGTGATCACATTTGCTGCCCGTGTGCTTTCTTAGAAACGGTCATGGCCCAGTTCCAACATCTCCAAACCATACAGAAAATGAGGGTGTTCTTGTTATTATAAAAGGTGAATGGAGGGTGTTTTTCAGGCGGGATTGTGACGCTTGTTTACGAGAGCAGAAGTATAGTATGGCTCTGATTTATCAATGAAAACATGTTTACGTATATATGTTGCGTGCGACAGTTTGATCATTCCCAATCATTTGTTACACACGCAAATCCTAGAATCTCCAAGTAGGCCAGAATGAGGCCCCATGTGGCATTAATTCATTGTATTGGTCCCACTTTAGAGATTGGTCCCACTTACAGCCCTGGGTGTACGTGCTGTATTAACTGTGGAGGAGACCAGGATTTGGTACTATATCTACACGGAATGCATGACTTCATTGGGGTCAGGGTTCAGACAAGAGGTTGGGGTTAGGATTGGAGTTAAAAGGGAAGTGTGTGTGGTTTCTTACCAAGCTCTTCCTCCATGGTGCTCCCCCCGACTGTGTCTTTCACCCCCAGGACTCTGTTGAAGAGAATGGAGAAGGCACTGCCCCACACCCCTAGAGAGAGAAGCCACAACATCAATATAATGTAATGAATCATGAATATCATGTTTGACAGCTTATCATTTAATGAATCTCTTGAGAAAGTGCCATGAGGAAGTGCCAGGTATATTCAGAGTTTTTTCCTACCCATAAGGAAATGTAGTGGGTTCTCCTCATACCGCTTCACAGCGGTTCCCATGAAGAATTTGCTTCCAAAAAGGTCAGGAGTCATGAACGTTCCGTACTTTGCCATTCCAATCTCATATGGGCTGAACTCCACCCAGTCTGAAAAAAACAACAGCATCCATTAATCAAAATCCAAACAGTGTATGTATGTCACTAACTAACGCTTTCATCAGGAGAGCACACGGTAAGTACAATGTCATTGGGAAAATGTTTACGCCTTTTCACAAGTCTGCAGTAAATATGCATTTATATGTATATGTTATGCAAAGAGGGTAACCCAGGTTTACAGTAACAGTACAAGCCAGGTATACCCTACATGACTACTTTAGTGACACAACAACATCCACACATACTTTAATAATGTTTACATACTGCTTTACTCATCTCACATGTATATACTGTATTCTATTCTACTGGATTTTAGTCAATGCCACTCCAACATTGCCGTCCTAATATTTATATATTTCTTAATTCCATTATTTTACGTTTAGATTTGTGTATTGTTGTGAATTGTTAGATACTACTGCACTGCTGGAGCTAGGAACACAAGCATTTCACTACTCGCCGCTATAACATCTGCTAAATTTGTGTATGTGACCAATACAATTTGATTTGACATACAATACTATTAGGCACAACACGACACACTGTTTCATACATTATATGTTTGAGTTCCTCAGAACAACAATCACCTTTCAGCCTATTCTTGGAACTGGAGTAAGGAGGATAAGGTTACCACTGTGTGTTAGGTGGCAATATTTTAGCCTTTCTCTAGAATGGGTGTGAAAGTATTTCCTTGTCACACCAGTGTTAAAAGGTGGGGGATTTACAGATAAAAGGAGTACCTGACTAACTGAAGCTATATTCTATTCCAGTTCATCTGCAAAATTGTCACACCCTGATCAGTTTCACCCGTCTTGTACTTGTCTCCACCACCCACTAGGTGTCTCCCATTTATCTCCATTATCTCCTGTATATTTATACCTGAATGCTCTGTTTGTCTGTTGCCAGTTTGTCTTTTCCCGTCAAGTCCTACAAGCGTGTTCCCGTATTTCCTGTATTCTAGTTTTTGTTTTTCTTAGTCTTCCCAGTTCTGACCTTTCTGCCTGTCCTGACCCTGAACCTGCCTGCCGTCCTGCACCTGCTTGAATCTGATTTGGATTTTGACCCTTTGCCTGCCTTGACCTACTCATTGCCTGCCCCATGTTCTGTAATAAATTGTGAGACTCGTATTATCCGCCTCCTGTGTCTGCATCTGGGTCTTTGCTTGAGTCCTGAAAATAATACACTATAGGCCAAGTTATGGGTCACAGTCCCCATAAGTCAGCAAACAGTCATGCGCTTAGTCAACCTAACAGGGGACAGGTTGGCCCGAAGAACTGTTTTGAGGTTAGTTTTGGGAACGAGAACTGATCCTTGATCGGGACTTGGGGGCATACCATAACCACATTGACCCCTACCTAACATTGCCCTCCCATGTTGTACTACTAAACCTACACATTGTTGACGTTCCTTCTCACACATCAGTATTAAAACTACAACTACAGGAATGCCTGTGGTCAATATGTTGTTACATTGCTGTTCTTTGTTAGTTTTTGCAATACCCTTGGTTGTGCAATTTGTTATGCTTGACCACATCCATGCCTCCCTTTCTTTCAGTAACAGAGACTGTCACTATGGCTTTGTTGTAAATGAATGTAACTGGTCATATGCACAGTAGATAGCGACATTAATGGAGAACTTTTCAATGCTGTCTAATATCTGAAAGTCCCATTTGGATATCAGCCCACCATGACACATCAGTTGGTGGTAAACCAGAGACATGCATTGAGAGAGTTGGGCCAGTTTTTTAGAACGGACGCCATGTTAGCGCCTTTCTTCTCCAACTGTTGGTCATGTAACAATAGGACAGAACCTCCGACAGTTCCCTCTGAAATTAACCCGCTGTCAACAAGCAGAACAACGTATTTAATTGATTATAATGTGTATCCAAGTCTGTACAGTGTTGTGGTGTCAACAAATTGCATATCTGCTTCCACTGGACATCTTCATCTGTTTAGAAAACTATCTGAAATAAACAGCGCAACACGGAAGCGTCAATTATCACTTAGCAACGTCTATGGAGGAGAAAGTGGCGCTATCGGAACATTCAGACAGACACCGCATTGGCCCAACTCTCTCTCTCTATATATGACTGTGGTAAATTAGTGATGCTACAAGGAAATGTAGTGTACGGAAAATTTGAATGTGGGAGATAGGATCTCTGGTGACATATTATGCAAAACTGAATACACATACTCATTCTACTGGAGCCACACACACACACACACACACACACACACACACACACACACACACACACACACACACACACACACACACACACACACACACACACACACACACACACACACACACACACACACACACACACACACACACACAGCCCAAATAGGCTCATTCAGAACTTGGATCATCCATTCAAACTACGTGACCAGCACTGCGAACACACAACCACACTACGTGCATGAACTCCTCACAGAAATGCTACGCTTTGTTGAACAACTGAGAGGAGCCTCAGAGCCACACTGAGCTTGTGATCTACTGTAACACACACACACAACGCATACACACTCACTGACCTGCAAACATGAGCTCGGATACATCCGGTTTGACGTGCAGACAGGTAAACAGAGGGAGGGGACACTGGGCCTCGTTTACCTTCTCATGCAACTCACTCAGCTTTGTGTCCATTCTCTGATGAAAACAGAGAAACACTTTAGGAGTCAGGGCCTCTTGAAGACGGAGAGAGAGAAACAATGAAAACAGATGCCTGCGGTCCTCTCACCGCAGGAATGAGTGTCTCTCCGATGAGCATGCCGAAGATGTCTGTGAAGGTGACGGGCTGTCCGTTGGCCTTCTTGCTCCACAGAGCCTGGATGTAGTTGGTGATGTGCTGGGGCAGCAGCAGTCTCAGAGGGTTACTGCTCACACTCTTCATCAGCTCTGCATTGATCTCCTTAGGCCCCTTAGAGGGGAACTCTGGGTGGGAGAACAGGGTTGACATGTACCTGGGGGGGAGATAGGGAGGGAGGGAGGAGGGAGATAGTGAGGGAGAGATAGAAGGAGGGAGAGATAGAGGAGGGAGAGGTAGAGGGAGGGAGAGATAGAGGGAGGTAGAGGGAGGGAGAGGTAGAGGGAGGGAGAGGTAGAGGAGGAAGAGGGAGGGAGAGATAGGGGAGGGAGAGGTAGAGGGAGGGAGAGAGAGGGAGAGGTAGAGGAAGAAGACGGAGGGAGAGGTAGAGGGAGGGAGAGATAGAGGGAGGGAGAGGTAGACGAGGAAGAAGGAGGGAGAGTTAGAGGGAGGGAGAGATAGAGGGAGGGAGAGGTAGAGGAGGAAGAGGGGGGGAGAGAGTGAGTGAAGGTGGGAGGGAGTGAGGGAGATAGGGGGAGGGAGACAGAGGGAGGGAGATAGAGAGATAGAGGGACAGAGATAGATGGACGAGATAGGGAGGGAGGGAGAAAGATAGTGATGCAGCAAAACAAACATGGAAATCACTACATAAAAACACTGGGCAGACATTGATGCAGAGGTAGATACTGTAGGACGAGAGAAGTGGGAGGGAGGAGATGTTTTATTTATTTTATCTTAGCAAGTCAGTTAAGAACACATTCTTATTTTCAATGATGGCCTAGGAACAGTGGATTAACTGCCTTGTTCAGGGGCAGAACAACAGACTTTTACCTTGTCAGCTCGGGGATTCGAACTTGCAACCTTTCGGTTACTAGTACAATGCTTTAACCACTAGGTTACCTGCCGCCCCATGGAGGAGAGAAGTGAGAGGGAGGAGTGGGAGGAGAGGAGTGGGAGGGAGGGAGGAGAGGAATTGGAGGAGAGAAGTGAGAGGGAGGAGTGGGAGGAGAGGAGTGGGAGGGAGGGAGGGAGGGAGGGAGGGAGGGAGGGAGGGAGGGAGGGAGGGAGGGAGGGAGGGAGGGAGGGAGGGAGGGAGGGAGGAGAGGAATGGGAGGAGAGGAGAGAAGTGAGAGGGAGGAGTGGGAGGAGAGGAGTGGGAGGGAGGAGAGGAATGGGAGGGAGGAGAGGAGTGGGAGGGAGGGTTTGTGAAAGAGAGCATGGTATAAACAGATGAAAAGATGACTGACCAGGTGGATCCAGAGAGGCCAGCGATGTAGGTGGCACAGTCCAGGACCCCAGACTCATACAGGGCCTTCACCACCCCAGAGAACCCCACCATGGCCCTGAAGCCTCCCCCTGAACCCACTATGGCTATCACCGGCACCTGCACAGACAGACACATGCAGGAAGAGATAGGAATGGATTTTACAATAAAATGCATACCCTGTTATAACATGACTCCTTGAGATTCATAGCAGCACTGTCAGAAACCCCTACTTCCTTATGTTACTTCCCTCATTCTGTCTACAGTAGATGATTGTTATTGTATCACTCTACCTCCATGTACTGTATTTCCTGGGCTTCTTTCCAACTCTGCACTGGCTTCTCTGAACTAGAGCCACAGTCTTATCCGTAGACAATTCCAACAAATATTCAGACCACGCTGACACAACAACTGCACAGGATTCATCATGGTGTGTGTGAGACAGTGTATTGACTGATTGAGTCTGTAATGTACCACAGCATGTGTTTTAAAGGCAGTGTATGGTGTGTGTGAGACAGTGTGAGTTGTTGGCCTATGCCCTCTCACCCTGGCTGTGCCCCTACCCAGTCATGTGAAATCCATCGATTAGGGCCTAATTAATTCATTTAAATTGACTGATTTCCTCATATGAACTGTAACACAGTAACATTTTTGAAATTGCTGCATGTTGCATCTATATTTTTGTTCAGTATACATAGTTTAGGCGTTCCGGAGCCTGGAGTGTTTTTTCCCGCAGGCCAGATTGAATGGCCTCCCCTGCTCTAGACAGTAGTATTTACTAGCCCCAGTGGGAATGCAGTGTGGCAGCTCAGCAGCTCTGCAGCAGTACTGTTATGTGGTGGGTTATTATCTCATCATGGCTGGTAGCTTCCGGACCATGTGAGGACACAGGCAGGCAGGAAGGGCCTACAGTAGCTGGCCAGAGGTGAGGGTACACACTACAACTAGGAACACAATGCCAAAACCAGTCACAGAAACACAGCCCAGTCCAACCAGGGGAGGAATGCAGAACTCAGAAGCTGAACAGGCCCTGAGAGCTCTCGGTCTAAGAGGAAGTTAGCGGCGACAAAGTGATCACATGTTGGAATACTAACAGATCTAATTGTGTGAATGTGGTGCATGTGTATATACAGCATATAAAAAAGGGTGTTGTTTGCTAATATCAGCTCTTGTCTACGAACTTGACCCCTATGGTAAGCAATACTGCAGGGTAAGCCCACTTTCTATGGCAATATATATTTTATTTAGCCCATGGCTATTATATTGCCATGCCATTTTGGAGTGGTTACCATTCTATGACGCATTAAACCTGCAATGCACCCTAATAAATTAGGTATTACATGTCAAACACTGCATTTGAATCTAAGACCAAAATTATAAATGATTTAAAAAATGACACTGTGGCTGGACGTAGGCCGCTCTTAGAGCCTGGGCCCACAGTACTCGGGGATGCCCACCTCCTGAGGGGTGCTGGGGAGGAAGCGAGGCTTCTCCATGTCTAGCAGCTTCTTGATGCCCAACGTCACCTTCTCTCTGCGGGCCTGTCTGAACAGTTTCTCCTTGTCACACAGGGCCAGGCTGAACCGCAGGTCCAAGTTAGTACTGTAGACAAAGACACACAACAGATAAAACAATGACAGAGATATTTCACTGGATGTATAAATATAAAATTGCGTTGTTAAGGAGTGCAAAGGTGAATTGAGTTATTGCACATGCGCATTTCACAGAGTAGGCAATCCCTACCGGAAATATGGAGATGTTGGCGTGGCAGGTAGCCTAGTGGTTGGAGTGTTGGGCTAGTAACCGAAAGGTTGCTAGATTGAATCCCTGAGCTGACAAGGTAAAAATCTGTTGTTCTTCCCCTGAAAAGGGCAGTTAACCCACTGTTCCTATGCCATCATTGTAAATAAGAATTTGTTCTTAACTGACTTGCCTTGTTATTATATAAAGATGTATGCTAGAACGGGCCAATAGGATCACGCTAGCTCATGCTTGGCTCTGCCCACCTCCTTGTGTGTTCTGCCCACTATGACTCATCTGTTCCTATTGGAAATAACAGGCTGTGGTCTATCTTGGTTTGGTTATAAAAAAATATTTGCTATAACCCTGCATATTGGTATCATAAGCAAGACATGTTTATCAAATACGTATTCTTGAAGAATCATATCTGACAAATGGAATAATGTATTATCAATTTCCATTGTTGTTCAATTTCGAGTGCTCAGTTGAACATGTGCCACTAGGACATTATTTATAGGACACCTGGAGATTATTATCCCAAGTACAAAATATTATTCATTTTTTTCTCAAAGTAAGAAAAGCTATTCAAGAATTGACTACATTTATAATTCAAAAAATGCATTCAACAATTTACTGGATTAAAAAATGTTTAATATAGTGATATCTGATCATTCTCTGATATCATGTTTAATTACACCAATAGAAAATTCACTTAGCAACAGAGTTTGGAGAATGAACAGAGCTCATCTTCTGGATCTTCTGGATCCATTACAAATGTTGACATAGAGGACAGAGAAAAGCTGACCTCTGATATAATTTGGGATGCCTTTAAGGCGTACATTAGGGGAATGATAATCTCATACTCTGCAAAAGTTAAATATGATTTAGAAATTGAAATTAAAGAAAAAAAATCACTATCTTAGAAAAAGGTAAAGAAGAAAATAAAATGTCTGAACTTAAGCAGGAATACGATATTTAACTTCTGAAGAGAGCCAACAAATATAGGTTAAACTCAAATAAAGCACACTACTTAATAGGAAATAAACCTGGTAAATATCTCACAGCTCTCACAAAAATGAATACATCCTAAATGAGTTATCATTTTCTAAATCTCCCGAGAGAGATACAAAAGCGGTAATTTATACGGTCAAAAAAAATGTATAGAATAAAAAGGCAAGTTTTACATCTTCCTAAATCTGAGGGTGGTTTTAACCTTCCAGACTTGGAATTGTATCAACTTGCTACCCAGGGCTTTTACTTGCGACATATAGTTAAATGCACTAAAGAGGAAGAATGGGAACGTATTGAAGATGTGCATGCTCATCCCCAGAATATTTTGATGTATCTATTTTCAAAGGATAAAGCTAAGAGGATTAACAACTCTATAGTTAAGAACACTATACAAATATGGACGAAAATGAAACATATTCCACAAGAACCAATATTACTTCCTAAAAACACAACCTTAAGGAAAAATACTTGGATAGCTTTCAGAATTCACTAATAAATTGGTCCACATGGAAAACTAAATGCATAGAAAATGTAAATTACTTGGTAACAGGAAATACCTTTATTTACATGACAGAATTAAAAAGTACTTTTTGACTGACAAACATAGAAACGGTTGTTTCAAATACATGCAACTTAAAGTTACATATCACAAAATGTAAATTTGAAATCTTTTGGACATCAGAGCAACCTTGAGGGAATCTTATTTTGAGTCAGAAAATGACATTCATATGATTGGGAAGAGAACATAGCCAACTGACAATCTCTTAGAAAAAACATAAACTATTCGAACCAAGACTTAAAAATAACTGATGTTGGCACAAGATGGAGGGAAAGTTGGAGCATAACTAATGAAATGACAGTTAATGAAAATGTACACTTAATCCAGCATAAACTAATGTATAGAATGTATTATACAGGAGATACAATTCACAAATTCTACAGCACAACGGCAGCGTATTGTCTGAAGTGTAACTCTAACAATGACTCAATAATCAATGCTTTCTCGGAATGCTATAAAGTCCGGAAGTTGTGGGAGGAGCGAGAAAGTTGACTGTCAAATCAAATCAAACTTTATTTGTCACATGCGCCAAAAACAACAGGTGTAGACCTTACCATGAAATTCTTACTTACAAGCCCTTAACCAACAATGCAGTTCAAGAAAGAGTTAAGAAAGTATTTACCAAATAAACTAAAGTAAAATAACAATAACGAGGTCATTTTGTACATGTAGGTAGGGGTAAAGTGACTATGCATAGATAATAAACAGCGAGTAGAAGCAGTGTAAAAACAAATGGAGGGGGGGTATAATTTCTGCATTTCCTGCACTCATTTGAGATCATTTCCACACTGCCACGATATGGGCAAAAATACTAGGCCTTATTTTTAACCAAATGTTGCAATTGCGATTTAGATCAAAACACTTGGGTGAACTTTTGGATACCGGTATATAGTAAAATACGGTTTACCGCCCAGCCCTATGCAGCTGTAGAACTTTTTGAGAATCTGGGGACCCATGTCAAATCTTTTCAGTCTCCTGAGGGGGAAAAGGTGTTGTCGTGCCCTCTTCACGACTGTCTTGGTATGTTTGGAACATGTTAGTTTGTTGGTGATATTCTCAAAAAGTTCTACAGCTGCATAGGGCTGGGCGGTAAACCATATTTTACTATATACCGGTATCCAAAAGTTCACCCAAGTGTTTCTACACTAGAGCCCCGTCGATGTTAATGGGGGCCTGTTCGGCCCACCTTTTACTGTAGTCCATGATGAGCTCCTTTGTCTTGCTCACATTGGGGGAGAAGTTGTTGTCCTGGTACTCGCTGACCTCCTCCCTATAGGATGTCTCATCATTGTCGGTGACCAGGCCTATCACTGTTGTCTTCAGCAAACTTAATGATAGTGTTGGTGACGTGTTTGGCCATGCGGTCGTGGGTGAACAGGGAGTACAGGAGGGGATCAGCGTGGCAGACGTGTTGTTGCCTACCCTTACCACCTGGGTGCGGCCCGTCATGAAGTCCAGGATCCAGTTGCAGAGGGAAGTGTTTAGTCCCAGAGTCCTTAGCTTAGTGATGAGCTTTGTGGGCACTATGGTGTTGAACGCTGAGCTGTAGTCAATGCACAGTATTCTCACATAGGTGTTCCTTTTGTCCAGGTGGGAAAGGGCAGTGTGGAGTGAGATTGAGATTGCATCATCTGTGGATCTGTTGTGGCGGTATGTGAATTGGAGTGGGTCTAGGGTATCCGGGATGATGCTGTTAATGTGAGCCATGACCAGCCTTTCAAAGCACTTCATGGCTAATCATTTAGGCAGGTTACCTTCGCTTCCTTTGAGCACAGGGACTATGGTGGTCTGCTTGAAACATGTAGGTATTACAGACTTGGTCAGGGAGTGGTTGAAAATGTCAGTGAAGACACTTGTCAGTTGGTCCGCGCATGCTTTGACTACACGTCCTGGTAATACGTCTGACCCCGCGGCTTTGTGAATGTTGACCTGTTTAAAGGTCTTGCTCACATCGGCTACCGAGAGCGTTATCACATAGTTGTTCGGGACAGCTGGTGCTCTCATGCATGCTTCAGTGCTGCTTGCCTCGAAGTGAGCATAAAAGGCATTTAGCTCGTCTGGTAGGCTCGCATCACTGGGCAGCTCGCGGCTGGGTTTCCCTTTGTAGTCGGTAATAGTTTTCAAGCCCTGCCACATCTGACGAGCGTCAGAGCCGGTGTAGTAGGATTCAATCTTAATCCTGTATTGACGCTTTGCCTGTTTAATGGTTTGTCTGAGGGCATAGCGGGATATCTTGTAAGCGTCCATACTAGTGTCCTGCTCATTGAAAGAGGCAGTCTAGCCTTTAGCTCGATGCAGATGTTTCCTGCTGGTAGAAATGAGGTAAAACGGATTTAAGTTTGCCTGCATTAAAGTCCCTGGCCACTTGGAGCGCCGCTTCTGGATGAGCATTTTCTTGTTTGCTTATGGCCTTATACAGCTTGTTGAGTGCGGTCTTAGTGGCAGTATCAGTTTGTGGTGGTAAATAGACGGCTAGGAATAATATAGATGAGAACTCTCTTGGTAGATAGTGTGGTCTACAGCTTATCATAAGGTACTGTACTTCAGGCGAGCAATACCTTGACATTTCTTTAATATTAGACATTGCGCACCAGCTGTTATTGACAAATAGACACACATCCCCGCCCCTCGTCTTACCAGACATAGCTTCTTTGTCCTGCCGATGCATGGAAAATCCTGCCAGCTCTATATTATCCGCGTTGTCGTTCAGCCACGACTTGGTGAAACATAAGATATTACAGATTTTATGTCCAGTTGGAAGAATAGTCTTGATCGTAGATCATCCATTTTGTTTTCCAATGATTGCACGTTCGCCAATAGTATGGATGGTAGTGGAGGTTTACTCACTCGCCCACAAATTCTCAGAAGGCAGCCCGACCTCTGCCCCTTTTTTCTCTATCTTTTCTTCACGCAAATGACGGGGATTCGGGCCTGTTCCCGAGAAAGCAGTATATCCTTCGCGTTGGATTCGTTGAAGAAAAATCTTCATCCAGTTCGAGGTGAGTAATTGCTGTTCTGATATCCAGGTGTTAAGAAGAGTGATTTGGTGGGTCATGTTTCAGAGGACGCATTACTCAACCTTCGCCTCCTGAGCCCGATAGGGAGTTGCAGCGATGAGACAAGATCGACATTTGGGAGAAAAAGGGGGTAAAATACAACAAAAATACAAAAATATATATATATATATATAAAAAGGCCTGTTAATGGGGTCAGAGATTTTCAGATGTGTGCTGTTGAGTGAAATACGGTAAGATTAGTTTAGGAGACCTACAGTAATAACCATAAACAAAAGCGCACAAAACATATTCACAGTTGAAACAATGACTGGTAAATAATCCAAGACCAGCTCAGTTAATCCCTACCATTGTGACAATGAGTTGTCATAATGCTGCATGAAACGTACATGATCTTAGGGGCATTGACAAACACAATGTAAGTAATTTAATTTATGTACCCCTAATTGCACCAAATACATCTGTTTATCCTACAGCTATTGTAAGCAGTAATCATGAGCCTACAAACCAGAGTTACACTGTTGGCACTGAGGCGGTGTGCAATAGTAGGAAGACCACTTTGTGCAGCTCACCCTGCAGCTCCAATGTAAATAACATGAGTAAGTCTGCATCTGATAAGCTTCCCAGTAAAGCATTAAAAACAAAGCAACCCAGAAAAGTGCTAAAAATAGCCCATATTAACATATGTAGCCTAAGAAACATCCATGAAGTCAATAACTTGCTTGTAACAGATGACATTCATATTCTGACTATCTCTGAAACTCACTTAGATAATACCTTTGAGGATACAGTGGTAGCAATACATGGTTATAACATCTACCGAAAAGACAGAAATGCCAACAGAGGCGGTGTTGCGGTCTATATTCAGAACCACATTCCTGTAAAGCTTAGAGACGATCTAATGTTAAATACTGTTGAAGTAATATGGCTACAGGTTCATCTGCCTCACCTAAAGCCCATTCTTGTGGGAAGCTGCTATAGACCACCAAGTGCTAACAGTCAGTATCTGGATACTATGTGTGAAATGCCTTGATAATGTATGTGATATCAACAGAGAAGTATATTTTCTGGGTGATTTAAATATTGACTGGCTATCATCAAGCTGCAAACTGTAACCAGTGCCAAACTGTAACCAGTGCCAAACTGTAACCAGTGCCTTCAACCTGGATCAGGTTGTCAGTCAACCTACCAGGGTAGTTAGAAACAGCACAGGAATTAAATCATCAACATGTATTGATCACATCTTTACTAATGCTGCAGATATTTGCTTTAAAGCAGTATCCAAATCCATAGGATGCAGTGATCACAATGTAATAGCCATATCTAGGAAAACCAAAGTTCCAAACGCTGGGCCTAATGTAGTGTATAAGAGGTCATATAATACGTTTTGTAGTGATTCATATGTTGATGATGTAAAGAATATTTGCTGGTCTGTGGTGTGTAATGAGGAGCAACCAGACGCTGTACTTGACACATTTATGAAACAACTTATTCCAGTTACTAATAAGCATGCACCCATGCATGCACCCATAAGAAAATGACTGTAAAAACTGTTAAATCCCCTTGGATTGATGAGGAATTGAAAAAATGTATGGTTGAGAGGGATGAAGCATGAGGTATGGGAGGCCAACTGATTGGCAAATGTACTGCAAATTAAGATATCATGTAACTAAACTAAATAAAAATAAAAATAAACTACACTATGAAACAAAGATAAATTATATAAAGAATGATAGTAAAACGTTTTGGGGCACCTTAAATTACATTTTGGGGAAAAAAGCCAACTCGGCTCCTTCATTGATTGAATCAGATGGCTCATTCATCACACAGCCCACTGATATTGCCAACTACTTTAATTACTTTTTAATTGACGAGATAAGCAAACTTAGGGATGACATGCCAGCAACAAACGCTGACACTACACATCCAAGTATATCGGACCAAATTATGAAAGACATGAATTGTACTTTTGAATTCCGTAAAGTCAGTGTGGAAGAGGTGAACAAATTATTGTTGTCTATCAACAATGACAAGCCACCGGGGTCTGACATTCTAGATGGAAAATTACTGAGGATAATAGCAGATGATATTGCCACTCCTATTTGCCACATCTTCAATTTAAGCCTACTAGAAAGTGTGTGCCCTCAGGCCTGGAGGGAAGCTAAAGTCATTCCTCTAACCAAGAATAGTAAAGCCCCCTTTACTGGCTCAAATAGCCGACCAATCAGCCTGTTACCAACCCTTAGTAAACTTCTGGAAAAAAATTGTGTTTGACCAGATACAACACTATTTCACAGTAAACAAATTGACAACAGAATTTCAGCATGCTTATGGGGAAGGTCACTCAACAAGCACAGCACTTGCACAAATGACTGATGATTGGTTGAGAGAAATTGATGATACAATGATTGTGGGGACTGTCTTGTTAGACTTCAGTGCAGCTTTTTACATTATCGATCATAGTCTGCTGCTGGAAAAATTTATGTGTTATGGCTTTACACCCCCTGCTATAATTTGGATAAAGAGTTACTTGTCTAACAGATCACAGAGGGTGTTCTTTAATGGAAGCCTCTCAAATATAATCCAGATAAAATGAGGAATTCCCCAGGGTAGCTGTTTAGGCCCCTTGCTTTTTTCAATTTTTACTAACGACATGCCACTGACTTTGAATAAAGCCAGAGTGTCTATGTTTGCGAATGACTCAATACTATACACGTCAGCTACTACAGCGACTGAAATTACTGCAACACTCAATAAAGAGCTGCACTTAGTTTCAGAGTGGGTGGCAAGGAATAAGTTAGCCCTAAATGTTTCTAAAACTAAAAGCATTGTATTTGGATCAAAACACTCACTAAACGTTAAACCTCAACTAAATCTTGTAATAAATAATGTGGAAATTGAGCAAGTTGAAATGACTAAACTGCTTGAAGTAACCCTAGATTGTAAACTGTCATGGTCAAAACTATTGATGCAGTAGTAGCTAAGATGGGGAGAAGTTTGTCTATAATAAAGCAATGCTCCGCCTTCTTAACAACACTATCAACAAGACAGGTCCTACAGGCCCTAGTTTTGTCGCACCTTGACTACTGTTCAGGTGCCACAAAAAAGGACTAAGGAAAATTGCAATTGGTTCAGAACAGGACAGCACGGCTGGCCCTTGGATGTACACAGAGAGCTAATATTAATAATATGCATGTCAATCTTTCCTGGCTGAAAGTGGAAGAGAGATTGACCTTATCACTACTTTTAATTTATGAGTGGTATTGACATGTTGAATGCACCGAGCTGTCTGTCTAAACTACTGGCACACAGCTAGGACACCCATGCATACCCCACAATACATGCCACAAGAGGTCTCTTCACAGTCCCCAAGTCCAGAACAGACTATGGGAGGCACACAGCACTACATAGAGCCATGACTACATGGAACTCTATTCCACATCAAGTAACTGACGCAAGCAGTAAAATGTGATTTAAAAAACAGATAAAAAAACACCTTATGGAACAGCGGGGACTGAGAAGCAACACAAACATTGGCACAGACACATGCATACACACACACACACACACACACACACGATAACATACGCACTATACATTAACATGGATTTAGTACTGTAGATATGTGGTAGTAGTGGAGCAGGGGCCTGAGGGCACACAGTGTGTTGTGAAATCTGTGAATGTGTTGTAATGTTTTTAGAATTGTATAAACTGCCTTAATTTTGCTGGACCCCAGGAAGAGTAGCTGCTGCTTTGGTAGCATCCATAATAAATACACATACAGTTGTGTAATTACATATCAACAACAGCTTTAAAACATCAAATATTTTCCCATATGGAAACAGACATGTAGTAGACCTCTTGGTCAGCAATGGTGATTGATTTTATGTACTGTAGGTTACTATGTACGCATGACTGTAAGTCACTTTGAATAAAAGCCTCGCTCCAAGATGGTCTGGTCTGAGACAGACCTACTGAGACAAACACACCCAAGACCTCTGACGTCCTACCTCCAAAACATGCCAAACATATCCTTCCCTTCATCTGAAGCAACAGCCCTTTGTGATGCAGTACAGTAAATCTAAGCCATGTGTTTACTGAAAACAGTTACAGTCTTTAAAAGTAGAAAGAAATGTACTCACTCTTGTGTGGGTTAAATAGATTGACGTGAATTCCTGTGTTTGTTTAACCTGAGTCTAAAGTATTGTTCCACCCAGTGCTACAGTTTTAAGGGTTATTATCTGGCTGTGTGCTTATTTTTTTTACATGGAGAGAGAGAGAGAGATGCCAATAAAACAATTTTAATTTGAGAGAGAGGCCTTCAGGTGAACCAGAGAAGCCACAGTGTTTAAGATAGCATCTGTAAACAAGACAGGCTTCCTGACAGACAGACACGAGGAGAGGAAAGGAGATGAGAGGAGAGGGGATGAGAGGAGAGGAGAAATAATGAAAGTGTACCTACCAGACCTCCAGTGCCATCTCTAAGTACACATTGGTTGCCTGTAAAAACAACACAAAGACGCTGTGGTTATTGTAGAAGAGAAAACATTGATTAATATGTCAACTGCAAAACACAATGGGATAGAATACAACATCCACAAGCAGAGGGAGGAGGGATGAGAGGAGGAGGGTGATGAGAGGAGAGAAGGGGGAGAGATGCAGGTGGGTAGGCTACAGTAAGGAAGAGGGGGGGGTGAATAGATAGAGGGAAACAAAGAAAAGAGAGGGATATTCAGGAAGAAAAAAAAGATGAGAAGAGAGGAAAAACTCTTATAGATAAGTCATCACTCAACAGACAACTACAGTCTGGTGAGAGCGAATGTATTTCAGACACACTTTCCGCTGTAGGTTAATGTAGTTACTACAGACAGAAAATATAGAGAGCTTACTTTGCCGATAAGAAAAGGCACCGTCTCCGTCTGACCAGTTTTCAACATTTTGGAGATGCTGTACGACGCAGTCCCAAGTTTCTCATCCATCACGTAATTGGCATCCATTAACGTTATCTGATTGAGTAGTAAAGCACCAACAAACAAGCTTCAGGTAACCATTCTACTGTAGTGGACTGGGCCTGACATAAAATGAGTTACATTTGACTGTTTTGATTTTACTAGACTTTTTGTTCACCTCCAGAAAGTTCTCCTGGTTTGGGTCTAGTATGAAGTCAAAGGTTTCGTTCCATTCAGGGTTGATGTCGTTGTCTATGTGGCGCGTTCGTTTCCTGCTCTCGGGGGAAGTTGGGATGAACAGCTCCACATAGGGGTCAGGAGTGTCCACTGCAGACACAAACACACAAATGTATGTGTTACATACAGTACATGAGAAATGGACTACAGGAAACAGAGGGCCGAGCACGCCCATATCCACATAGTATTGCACAGTTCCTGTCTTCATGTTATTCTGTATTTTTCCATCATGAGAAAGGCCCATGGCCCTGAAACTGTTAACAATGTCTCAAGTCAGCTATGTTGCATAACACATACATCCACACAAGCCAACAGCGAATAATATTCCATCACATATGATATGGTAAGGGCTATAGTGTATAACTCAGAACCTCACAATAGACAGGGCTGTAGTGGACAGATCGAGAGCTTCAAGTTCTTCAGTGTCCACATCACTAAGGAATTGTCATGGTCCACACACACAAACACAGTCATGAAGAGGGCACGACAATGCTTCTTCCTCCTCAGGACCAGAAAAGATTTGGCATGGACCCTCAGATCCTCAAAAAGTTCTACAGCTGCACCGTTGAGAGCATCTTGACTGGCTGCATCACCCCTTGGTATGGCAAATGCTTGGCATCTGACCGCAAGGTGCTACAGAGGGTAGTGCATACGGCCCAGTACAGCGCTGGGGCTGAGCTCCCTGCTATCCAGGACCTCTATACCAGGCGGTGTCAGAGGAAGGGCCTAAAAATTGTCAAAGACTACAGCCACCCAAGTCATAGACTGTTCTCTCCACTACCACACGCTAAGCGGTACCAATGTACCAAGTCTGGAGCCAACAGGACCCTGACCAACATCTAAGACTGCTAAACAATTAGTTAAATAGTTTACTAATAGTTACCCGGACTATCTGCATTGACCCGTTTTGCACTAACTCTTTTGACTCACATACACTGCTGCTACTGTCCTGTTGCCTAGTCACTTTATCTCTACCTATATTTACATATCTACCTCAATTACCTCGTACCCCTGCACATCAACTCAGTACTGGTACCCCATGTATATTTATTTTTTTATTTAACCTTTATTTAACTTGGCAAGTCAGTTCAGAACACACACTTATTTACAATGACGGCCGACACCGGCCAAACCCGGACGACGCTGAGGACAATTGTGCGCCGCCCTATGGGACTCCCAATCACGGCCGGATGTGATACAGCCTGGATTTCAACCAGGGACTGTAGTGACACCTCTTGCACTGAGATGCAGTGCCTCAGACCGCTGTGCCACTCGTGAGCAACGGTCTATAGGCAAGTTATCATTACTCATTACGTATTTATTCCTTGTATAGTTATTTTTCTCTGCATTGTTGGGAAGAGCCCATAAGTGCGCATTTCAGTGATAGTTTACACCTGTTGTTTACCAAGCATGTGACAAATAACATTCCATTTGATTGATTTGATTTACATACAAGCAAACATATCAATGTACATTGAGTGATAGAAACATACATATCAACAAATAGATGACACTATAGTGTTATGACTTTAATAATATCGCTATTACTTGGCGGAATTACATTTCACGACACAACATTAATTCTTAGTTTTTACAGAAATGACAACTCCCTGCGGTGTTTTTATGTTGGAGAATTTGTGATCGTTAACGTGTGAACTATGAGCAGGTAGAATAACAGGTGTTGTCAGACTCACACAGGTCACCCAGTGCTCCCTTGGTGACATTCTCAGCTCGCACCACCGTCACTCTGAACTTGTGAGAGAACTGCTGCTCCACCTGCACAGAAAAACAACACATAACAGACAGTCTGTGAGCCAGGACACACTCCTCACACAAACACAAATCTATCGCACTTGAACTCCAACATAGAACTTCTTAGGTACAGTGTGTACAATTTCAACTGTGATTTGTGTCCAAACCTGGGCTGAAGATGACAACCTGTGTCTCGTGATTCCTATCCTTCTCTTACTGTTTTTATATCACCTTTATTTCACCTTTATTTAACCAGGTAGGCCAGTTAAGAACAAGTTGTCATTTACAGCTGCGACCTGGCCAAGATAAAGCATAGCAGTGCGACAAAAACAACACAGAGTTACACATAAACAAACGTACAGTCAATAACACAATAGAAAAATGTAAATGTATGTACAGTGTGTGCAAATGTAGAAGAGTAGGGAGGTAAGGCAATAAATAGGCCCTAGCGGCGAATATAATTACAATTTAGCATTAATACTGGGGTGATATATGTGCAGCTGATGATGTGCAAGTAGAGATACTGGGGTGCAAAAGAGCAAGAGGGTAAGTAATAATATGGGGATGAGGTAGTCGGGTGTGCTATTTACAGATTGGCTGTGTACAGGTACTGTGAAAGACGATCAGATCCCGTACTCCTACTATGGGGCAGACAACTGTAGTTTTGTTGCTTTCTTGTTGTTTTAGGTAATTTGTAAACAGAAGGTATAATGATGTCATTTTGTCTAATCACCATTCCCCTGGTAGTGAATCTGCAGATCTGCTAGTCTCCACTACAGCATAACAGTGATGAGTGAGGCTTCGCAGCAGGCATAGACTTTCAATAGGAACTGAGCAGCCAATGGGGCTACAGTGGAATATCTCCATGTCAAGACAACAGGGCACATTTGTAGTGGGGTAATATTTGATATGTGATATATTATATTTACCTCACATGCGACCCGTGATAAGAATAAGACTATGCAATTAGCCAGTTAAAATGTTTACCTGACTCCTTAAAGATAATTAAAATATGCAAGAGACTATTCCCCCTCAGGAGACAGAAAAGATTTGGCATGGGTCCCCAGATCCTCCAAAAGTTCTACAGCTGCACCATCGAGAGCATCCTGACTGGTTGCAAATCAAATCAAATCAAATTGTATTTGTCACATACACATGGTTAGCAGATGTTAATGTGAGTGTAGCGAAATGCTTGTGCTTCTAGTTCCGACAATGCAGTAATAACCAACGAGTAATCTAACCTATCAATTTCACTACAACTACCTTATACACAAGTGTAAAGGAATGAAGAATATGTACATAAAAATATATGAATGAGTGATGGTACAGAACGGCATAGGCAAGATGCAGTAGATGGTATCGAGTACAGTATATACATATGAGATGAGTTGTGTAGGGTATGTAAACATATAAAAGTGGCATTGTTTAAAGTGGCTAGTGATACATGTATTACATAAAGATGGCAAGATGCAGTAGATGGTATAGAGTACAGTATATACATATGAGATGAGTAATGTAGGGTATGTAAACATTATATGAAGTGGCATTGTTTAAAGTGGCTAGTGATACATTTTTCCATACATTTTTCCATTGTTAAAGTGGCTGGAGTTGAGTCAGTATGTTGGCAGCAGCCACTCAATGTTAGTGGTGCCTGTTTAACAGTCTGATGGCCTTGAGATAGAAGCTGTTTTTCAGTCTCTCGGTCCCTGCTTTGATGCACCTGTACTGAACTCGCCTTCTGGATGATAGCGGGGTGAACAGGCAGTGGCTCGGGTGGTTGTTGTCCTTGAAATCGGGTGGTGTAGGTGTCCTGGAGGGCAGGTAGTTTGCCCCCGGTGATGCGTTGTGCAGACCTCACTAACCTCTGGAGAGCCTTACGGTTGTGGGCGGAGCAGTTGCCGTACCAGGCGGTGATAGAGCCCGACAGGATGCTCTCAATCGTGCATCTGTAACAGTTTGTGAGTGCTTTTGGTGACAAGCCAAATTTCTTCAGCCTCCTGAGGTTGAAGGGGCGCTGCTGCGCCTTCTTCACCACACTGTCTGTGTGGGTGGACCAATTCAGTTTGACCGTGATGTGTACGCCGAGGAACTTAAAACTTACTACCCTCTCCACTACTGTCCCGTCGATGTGGATAGGGGGGTGCTCCCTCTGCTGTTTCCTGAAGTCCACGATCATCTCCTTTGTTTTGTTGACGTTGAGTGTGAGGTTATTTTCCTGACACCACACTCCGAGGGCCCTCACCTCCTCCCTGTAGGCCGTCTCGTCATTGTTGGTAATCAAGCCTACCACTGTAGTGTCGTCTGCAAACTTGATGATTGAGTTGGAGGCGTGCATGGCCACGCAGTCGTAGGTGAACAGGGAGTACAGGAGAGGGCTCAGAACTCACCCTTGTGGGGCCCCAGGGTTGAGGATCAGCGGAGGGGAGATGTTGTTACCTACCCTCACCACCTGGGGGCGGCCCGTCAGGAAGTCCAGTACCCAGTTGCACAGGGAGGGGTCGAGACCCAGGGTCTCGAGCTTGATGACGTGTTTGGAGGGTACTATGGTGTTAAATGCTGAGCTGTAGTCGATGAACAGCATTCTCACATAGGTATTCCTCTTCTCCATATGGGTTAGGGCAGTGTGCAGTGTGGTTGCGATTGCATCGTCTGTGGACCTATTGGGGCGGTAAGCAAATTGGAGTGGGTCTAGGGTGTCAGGTAGGGTTGAGGTGATATGGTCCTTGACTAGTCTCTCAAAGCACTTCATGATGACAGAAGTGAGTGCTACGGGGCGGTAGTCGTTTAGCTCAGTTACCTTAGCTTTCTTAGGAACAGGAACAATGGTGGCCCTCTTGAAGCATGTGGGGACAGCAGACTGGGATAAGGATTGGTTGAATATGTCCGTAAACACACCAGCCAGCTGGTCTGCACATGCTCTGAGGACGCGGCTGGGGATGCCGTCTGGGCCTGCAGCCTTGCGAGGGTTAACACGTTTAAATGTTTTACTCACGTCGGCTGCAGTGAAGGAGAGTTGGCAGGTTTTGGTAGCGGGCCGTGTCAGTGGCACTGTATTGTCCTCAAAGCGGGCAAAGAAGTTGTTTAGTCTGACATCCTGGTACGCGACGGGGCTGGTTTTCTTTTTGTAATCCATGATTGACTGTAGACCCTGCCACATACCTCTTGTGTCTGAGCAGTTGAATTGCGACTCTACTTTGTCTCTATACAGACGCTTAGCTTGTTTGATTGCCTCGCGGAGGGAATAGCTACACTGTTTGTATTCGGTCACGTTTCCGGTCACCTTGCCCTGATTAAAAGCAGTGGTTCGCGCTTTCAGTTTCGCGCGAATGCTGCCATCAATCCACGGTTTCTGGTTTGGGAATGTTTTAATAGTTGCTGTGGGTACGACATCGCCGATGTACTTGCTAATAAACTCGCTCACCGAATCAGCGTATTCGTCAATGTTGTTGTTTGACGCAATGCGGAACATATCCCAGTCCACGTGATCGAAGCAATCTTGAAGCGTGGAATCAGATTGGTCGGACCAGCGTTGAACAGACCTGAGCGCGGGAGCTTCCTGTTTTAGTTTCTGTCTACAGGTTGGAAGCAACAAAATGGAGTCGTGGTCAGCTTTTCCGAAGGGAGGGCGGGGGAGGGCCTTATATGCGTCGCGGAAGTTAGTATAACAATGATCTAGGGTTTTACCAGCCCTGGTTGCACAATCGATATGCTGATAGAATTTAGGGAGTCTTGTTTTCAGATTAGCCTTGTTAAAATCCCCAGCTTCAATGAATGCAGTCTCAGGATATGTGGTTTCCAGTTTACATAGAGTCAAATGAAGTTCATTCAGGGCCATCGATGTGTCTGCTTGGGGGGGAATATATGCGGCTGTGATTATAATCGAAGAGAATTCTCTTGTTAGATAATGCTGTCGACATTTGATTGTGAGGAATTCTAAGTCAGGTGAACAGAAGGACTTGAGTTCCTGTATGATGTTATGATCACACCACGTCTCGTTAATCATAAGGCATACCCCCCCGCCCTTCTTCTTACCAGAAAGATGATTGTTTCTGTCGGCGCAATGCGTGAACAAACCAGCTGGCTGTACCGACTCCGATAGCGTGTCTCGAGTGAGCCATGTTTCCGTGAAGCAAAGAATGTTACAGTCTCTTATGTCTCTCTGGAATGCTACCCTTGCTCGGATTTCATCTACCTTGTTGTCAAGAGACTGGACATTGGCGAGTAGTATGCTGCCTGGTACGGCAACTGCTCGGCATCCGACCATAAGGTGCTACAGAGGGTAGTGCGTGCAGCCCAGTACATCACTGCCATCCAGGACCTCTATACTAGGCGGTCTCAGAGAAAGGTCCCAAAAAATTGTCAAACACTCCAGCCACCCCAGTCATAGACTGTTCTCTCTGCTACGGTACGGCAAGCCTAGGTCCAAAAGGCTCCTTAATAACTGCTTCTAGCCATAAGACTACTGAACAATTAATCAAATGGCTACCCGGACTATTTGCATTTTTTAACGCTGCTGCTACTCGCTGACCCCCATGTACATATTACCTCAATTACCTCGGCTAACATGTTGTACCCCACACATTGACTCTGTACTGGTACCCCCTGTATATAGCCTCGTTATTGTTATTATATTGTGTCACTTTTTTTTAACTTTAGTTTATTTAGTAAATATTTTCTTGACTCTTGTTTATCTTAAAACTGCATTGTTGGTTAAGGGCTTGTAAGTAAGCATTTCACAGTAAGGTCTACACCTTTTCTATTTGGCGCATGTGACAAATTAAATTTGATTTGATTTAGTTGAGTTACAGTAATAGGCAATCAAGAAATGTCTGAGAATGGAATTCTATATAGTCTATTTAATTACTTTGTCAAATGAAGGATACATTATACAAGGAATAAACTTAAGTTACAAATCATTAACAAGCATTACAAGACATTATTCTAAGCATGATCAGAGAGGGAGAGTGAGAAAGAAGAGACCTTGGGGTGGAGAGAAAAGTCATGACCTGAAAGGCCATACCCCAAGAGACCCTGGGGTGGAGAGAGAAGTCATGACCTGAAAGGCCATATTCCAAGAGTCCCTGGGGTGGAGAGAGAAGTCATGACCTGAAAGGCCATGCCCCAAGAGTCCCTGGGGTGGAGAGAGAAGTCATGACCTGAAAGGCCATGCCCCAAGAGACCCTGGGGTGGAGAGAGAAGTCATGACCTGAAAGGCCATGCCCCAAGAGACCCTGGGGTGGAGAGAGAAGTCATGACCTGAAAGGCCATGCCCCAAGAGTCCCTGGGGTGGAGAGAGAAGTCATGACCTGAAAGGCCATGCCCCAAGAGTCCCTGAGGTGGAGAGAAAAGTCATGACCCGAAAGGCCATGCCCCAAGAGACCCTGGGGTGGAGAGAGAAGTCATGACCTGAAAGGCCATGCCCCAAGAGACCCTGGGGTGGAGAGAGAAGGAAACAGTGTAGGTATCTAACCAGTGTAGGTCAGGAACAAAAAAGAGAAAGAGGAAATCTAATGTGTAGATAAAGAATCTGAGTTGTTGACCAATACCATGTTGAGTTAACTTCCAATCAGATGTCAAACCTACAAGACGTAGAGACAACTGAACCTCTACTACCCAGAGGTGTGACAAGATGGGGTTGGTGAGATAACACATAGAATGTTGAATTCCTAAGACAACAGAAAGGAAATTCTTGCATACAGTTGTTCTGAGTCACTTCAGGGGCTGGGCCACCCTACACCTTCTTTATCATGATGAACACTA